>NW_027471101.1:0-29156 GCF_051020765.1 Lasioglossum baleicum
TGTCATCGATAAAATATAAAATCTTTAAAGATGGAAAACAAATAAATAACCAAATCGTTATTGGAGTAATTTTTCAAATTACTTCAATTAAATGATTTTTTAATAAATATAAATTAATAATTTTGTTATTTACATTATCAACAATTAAATATGAAGTAAAAACAATAATTAGTAATATAAATATTATAATAAAGTTATGTAAATGACTGAAATTATCAGAATGGAGCGAATTTGAATGTTGAAAAAAAAATATATTTCATGTTGCTATTTTTAATAATAAAATTAAATTTTATATAATTGAATTTTAAATTCATTGCAATTTTCTGCCATATTAAAATTTTTTAATTATTAAAATTCTACACTCATTAAATGAATGATCTAAGGAGGATAATTTATTAATCATTGTAAAGAAGATTGAAAAAATGTAAATAATAATAAACGTTTACAAATTAAACTTTCTAAAGTTAAAAATAATAAGAAAATTATTCAATTTAATGAAATAATAGAACCAATTGAAGATAATAAGTTTCAACAGTATTAAGAATCATGATAATCAGAATAACGGCGAGGTATTCCTATTAAAACTAAAAAATGTTGAGGAAAAAATGTTATATTTACTCCAACAAATATTACTAAAAATTCATAAACTTATCATTTTTTATTTAATATTAAACCAGTAATTAACGGATATCAGTGATTAAATCTTGAAATAATAGAAAAAAGATCTCCTATTGATAAAACATAATGAAAATGAGCAACAACATAATAGGTATCATGTAAAATAATATCACTAGATAAATTAGATGATGTAATTCCTGTTAATCCTCCAATTGTATATAATAAAATAAAACATGAAGATCATACAATAGAATTATTTATATTAAATTTTGGACCATTATTGGTTGCTAATCGTCTAAAAACATTAATTCCAGTTGGAACAGCAATAATCATATTTGCCGAAGTAAAATAAGCACGAGTATCTACATCTAACCCAATAGTAAATATATGATGAGTTCAAACAATAAAAGCTAAAAATCCAATTCCTAATATTGCATAAATTTTTCCTAAATTACCAAATACCTCTTTTTTACCACTTTCATTGATAATAATTTGAGAAATTAATCCAAAGCCAGGTAAAATTAAAATATAAACTTATGGATGACAAAAATTCAAAATAAATGTTCATATAATACAGGATCACCTCCTCCTCTAGGATCAAAAAAAGATGTATTAAAATTACGTTCAAATATTAATATTGTAATAGCTCCTGCTAACACAGGTAAAGATAATAATAATAAAATTATTGTAAAAAAATCAGATCAAGGAAATAATGGTATTTTATTTAAATCTAATCTAAAGTTTTTTAATCATATAATTGTCGTTATTAAATTTACAGCTCCTATAAGTGATGAAATACCAGACATACGGAGAAAAAAAATTTTAAATCTACAGACGGACATGAATGAAAAACATAATTAGATACAGGAGGATATGCAGTTCAACCAGTTCCAGGTATAAAATTAAAAATTCTTCTAGTTAATAATTATAATAATGAAGGAGGCAATAATCAAAATCTAATATTATTTATTCGAGGAAATGATATATCAATTGATCTTAATATTAAAGGAATTAATCAATTACCAAATCCTCCAATTAAAAAACGTATAACTATAAATAAAGTTATTAAAAATGCATGACGTGTAACTAAAGAATTATATAATATATCATTATTTAATAACATTTCAAGAATACATAATTCTACGCGAATTAAAAATCTTAAAGAAGAACCAATTATTCCTGATCATATAGCTAATGTAAAGAAAAGAATGCCAATATCCTTAGGAGTTTATGATATTAATCATTTAATTAAAATTTAAATTAAAATTTATTTTTAATTTTGAAAATTAATAGTTGTTAATTTAACTTAAAATTTTTATAGAATTAAAAAATGTTAAATTTTCATTAATAAATTTAAAATTAGTTTCTTTTATCAGACATAATAATTTTTATATTTATTAATATTTAATTATAGTTTTAAAAAACATTGAATTGCAAATTTAAAATTATATAAATAAAATATATTAATTATTTAATATTTATAATATATTAAACATAAATACTATCAAAATGTTAAATACCAAAAAAATAATATCAAAAAATTAAACGAAAAATTATAACTAATAACAAATTTTTTAAAATAAAAATTTATACTTACAAATAAAAATATAATAAATTTTGTATAACAATTTAAATAAACATTTCTAATTAATAAAATTATAAATAAGTCTAATAAATATATTATATTCAGTAATAAATATAAAGATTTTAATCAATAATCATTTAACAGTAAAGAAAAAAAATTAGTAAAATTGAATAAATTAATAAAATTAATATAAATAAAATAATTAAATTATTTTTATAATTTAGTATAAAAATATTTAAATTATTATCTATATATTTATATTAATATAAAGAATATATAAAATAATATTAATAAAATAAATATATTTTTCATTAATATAATAAACAATTTATTAATATATAATTTAACATTAAAGTTGAACATCAATTAATTTTTCTTATATTAATTAATTTTAATATATTAATAGATAAATATAAAATTCGAAGAATTCCAAACAAAATTATTTTATAATCTAATTTTAAAATTAAGCAATAAAAATTTAAAGTAATAAATTTTATTAAAGTTGAAGATAAAAAAATACAATTCCAATTTACTAATTCATATGATTTAATTATTAAAAAATGAAAAGAAAATAATCCTTATTTTATTATCAATGAAATAAATAAAAAATAATTTAATAAATTTCATAAATAAATTATTTCAACCAAATTTATAAAATTTATTATAAAAATTACCAATAAAATTCTAGAAGTAATTGATATACAAAAAATCATTAAACTTGATAAGTTATTATTAAAATTTAAATTAATTACTCTAATTCTAATAAATATTGCCATCTCAAAAATAAATCACTTTAAAATAACATTTGATAATAATAAAAAAAATAAATATAAAATAAAAATTTAATATATAAAATTTATAGATTTATTTTTTAATGTTAATTTATATAATTTATTTAAAATTAAATTATATTATAATTCTTAATATTATTTCAATATTTTTATAACTAATAGTAGTAAATAAATTTAAATAATTATTTTATCAAAATATTCCTTTTATCAGACATATCATTACATATATAATAAATGATTATTAATAAATTAAATGAAAAATATATAAAATAATAAAATAAAGAATTTTAAATATTTATAATTTTATATTCATAAATAAATTGAATTTAAAGCCTAAACCCTATAAAATATTAAAATTTATTTTTAATATTTATAAATTTTATATTCTTATAGAAATTAAATTTAAAACCTATAAAATATTAAAATATATTTTTAATATTTATATGTTTCGTATCCTTAAATAAATTATATTCAAAACCTATAAAATATTCAAATTAATTAATAATTATAGGTTTTGTGTCCTTAAATAAATTAATAAACCTATAAATATTAAAAATATATTAAATTTAAAACCTATAAAATATTAAAAATAATTTTTAATATTTATAAATTTTAGATTAAAATTAATTATTTATAACAATGGTATGAAATTAAATGGTGTTGAACTTGCTTTCGAGTGATCCGTCGACATTACTGTATGGTCATCGTCAATTTCCTTAACCATAACATTGTACCGTATGCATTCATTCTCAGTTTTCTATTTATTGACAAATACTGGAATTTACTGATATGATATTTTCGATTTTTATCAAAATTTTCAGTTTTTATAAAAAAAATTGTACTCGCTAGTAAAAGTGCCCATGGAGTTAGTTGTGTTCACGATTCTGATAATATTTTGTTAATCTCTTTGTTATCATATTTGATTATCTGTATACGTACCTACGCTGTCGGAGCGTCACTACTGACATGGTCTTGTGTGTGCGTACTGCAGAACGAAGCGGCACCACTGGATGGACTTTCGATAATTTCTGTAACCATATTATTGTACCGTATGCATTCCTTCTGCATTGTTTTATTTATTTCAACATACTACATTTTACTGTCATGCTATTTTCAATTTTCATCGAAATTCACAATTTATATATTAAAAAATTGTATTTTTTCAGTAAATGTGTCTTTAGAATTAGTTGAGTGTACGTTTATGACATTACTCTGTTAAACTTATTGCTATTTTATATGATTGTCTCTATACGTACTCACGCTGTCAGAACAAAGCGACTAGCGTGGCCTTGAAGCTGCGAACAGCAGAACGCAGCGACACTACTGAATTTTCGTCGATAATTTCATCTATCCTTGATTTTGTAACGTATGCATTCTACCCAGTTTTCAATTTCCAAAGATGTACTGTAATTATCTGTTAGGGCGATTTCGATTTCCATTAAAATTTTCAGTTTTTAGATTTAAAAAATTGCATTTCTTAATAGAAGTGTCATTAGAATTAGTTGAACGCACTCATATGACACACTTTACTTAAACTTATTGTTCTTCTCTATTATGCCCCGTATGCGCACCTACGTTTGCGGAGCGACAGGGCTGGGTTGACTTTGATGTTGCGTTCGGCAGATCGGAGCGACAATACTGGGTGGCCTTCGTTAATGCCTTTAATCATGGTATTGTAACGTCTGTATTATGTTCACTTCTCTGATTAATATTACATATGGTAATATATTGTTCTGAAATATCCGATTCTTTTCAATATTTCTTATATTTAATTTTAAATATTTCAATTATTAGTACAAGTATGCTTGGAGTTAGTTGAATGTACGTTTATGATAATATTCTGTTTTGTTCTTTGTCATTTTATATAATTATCCCTATACGTACTTACTCTTCCGGAGCGACACGACTAGTGTGGTTCCGCATTTGCGTTCGGTAGTTCGGAGCATCACTGCTGCATGGTCTTTGATAATCCCTTTAACCTCCATATTGTACCGTATGCATTCGTTCGCAGTTTTCTATATACTTCTGCATACTGTTATTTACTATTATAATATTTCCGATTTTCTTCATATCGTTCAATTCAAAATTTCTAAAATATTATTTTTTAGGGATAGTGTCTTTCGAATTAGTTGAGTATAAGTTTTTGGCAGTATTTCGAAAAATTCTTTGTCATTTTATATTATTGTCTCAATACGTACCTAATCTTCCAGAGGTAGACGACTGGAGTTGTCTTGTAGTTGCTTTCAGTCGATCGGGGCGACAGTACTGTCTGGTCTTCTTTAATTTCTTTAACCTTGACATTGTTCTGTTCGCCACTTTTCCTTGTTATCTATGTATTTACAGATAATGTAATTTACTGCTATGATATTTTCATTTCTTTTCAAAATTTTCAATTTTTATTATAAAAAATTGTTTACCTTAGTAATTGTGTCCTTGGAATTAGTTGAGTGTTCGTTTATGACAATATTTTGTTAATTCCTTTGTTATTTTATATGATTGTCACCATATGTACCTGCGCTGCAGGAGCGACACGGCTGGAGTGATCCTGTAGTTGCTTTCGGTAAATAGAAGCGATACTACTGGATGGTCTTTGCTAACTTCCTTAACCTTAATGTTGTGCCGAATGCATTCTTTCACAAATTTCCCTTTATTTCCACTCATTGAAATTTACTGTTGTGATATTTTCAATTTTCTTCTAAATTTCCTTCTTTTATTGTAAAAAATTGTATTTCTCAGGAAAAGTGTCTTTGGAATTAGATGAGTGTACGTTTGTGACAATATTTTGTTAAACATAGTGTTATTTTATATGATTGCCATCTTATGTACCTATGCTGCCGGAGCGACACGACTGGTGTCATCTTGCTGTTGCATACGGCAGATCGGGGAGCTATAATGGATGGTCTTCGTTTATTTCCTAAAGCATAATATTGTACCATATGCATTCATTCGCTGTTTTCAATTTATTTATACACACTGCAGTATACTTTTATGATATTTTCCATTTTCTTCAATGTTTCCAGTTCCTAATTTCAAGAATTGTATTTCTCAGAATTAGCAAAGTGTACGGTTATGACAATATTCTGATGAACTTATTGTTATTTTAAATGATTGCTCGTATACGTACCAATACTGCCGTATGCAGCACAACTGATGTGGTCTTGTAGTTGCTTTCGGTCGATCGGAGCGGCATTACTGGATGGTCTTAGCTAACATCTGTAACCTTGATTTTGCACGGTAAGTATTTCTTCACAGTCAACCATTTATTTACACAACCTGCAATGGAATGCTATGACAATTTCGATTTGTTTTCAAAATATCCGATTTTTTATATGAAAGATAGTATTACTTAGTAAAAGCGTCTTTTGAATTGGCTTAGTTTACGTTTATGACAATATTATGTTAAACATATCGTAATTTTATATTTATTTTCTGTATATGCACATACACCTCCGCAGCGACGCGGCGGGAGTGGACTTGTTGTTGCGTACGGTTTATCCGTGCAACTTGACTATGGCCGTCAACGTATGCGTATTGACGCAACGGGGCGACAGGGCGGAAATGGACTTGTAGCTGCGTACGGTACCGCGGAGCCGCAATACTGGAATGTTTTAGTTAATTTCATTGGTCGTGATATTTTATCGTTTGCATTTTTCCTTTGCTTTCCAATTATTTCTACATAATGTAACATATTGTTGCGATACATCTATTTTTTTTTTCGAAATTTCAAATTTATGATTTTAAATAATGTATGTAGTATGTAGTAAATAGTATGTAGTATGTAGTATGTATGTAGTAAACGCGTCATTCGAGTTAGTTCAGTGTACGTTTATGTCGATATCTTGTTAAATTCTTTGTTATTTTATATGATAGTCAGGGTGGTGTTGCAGGTGCATACAGTAAATCGGAGCATCAATAGTGAATGGTTTTCGTTAATTTCTTTAACCTTGACAGTGTGACCTGAAATGTCCTATTTTTAATTTTAAAAATTGCACTTATTAGGAAAAACTTCGTTGGATATTGTTGAGTGTACGTTTATAACAATCTTATGATAAACTATTATTATTTTACATGACTTACTGTATATGTACCTACACTGGCGGAGCGACAAGACTCGTTGGGCTTTGTTAAGCTTAGTGTTACTTTATACGATTATCTGTTTACGTACCTACGTTGCCAGAGCGACACGGCCGCCGATGTCTCGTTGTTCCGTACACCATAACGGTGCGGCACTACTGGATTGTCGTCCATATTTTCCTAAAGCTTGATATTGTAGGATATGTATTCCATTGCTATATTCTATTTATTTCTACATACAGCAATTTACTGGAGTAATTCTTCCGATTTCTTTCAAATTGTCCTATTTCTTATTTAGCGAATTGAATTCCTTAGTAAAAGTGTCTTTGGAATTAGATGATTGTACCCTTATGGCGTTATGTTGTTAAACTAAATGTTATTTTATATGGTAGTCTGTAAATATACTTACGTTGCCGAAGTGACACGGCTGGACTGGATTTGTAGATGCGTACGCCAGTTAGGAGCGTCATACTGGATGGTCTTCGTTAGTTTCTGTAACCATGATTTTACACCCTATGAATTTCTTATCAATTTTCCCAATTATTTATACATTCTGTTACTTCCTGTTATCTTAATTTCGATTTCATTCCATAATTTCCGATTTCTATTGTAAGAAAATGTATTTCATAGTAAAGCTGCCTTTGGAAATAGTTGTGTGTACGATCATGACAATATCTTGTCAGGTTTTTTGTTATTTTACATGATTGCCTGTAGGCGTACCTACGCTCGCGGCTTGACACGGCTGTGAAGGTATTTAGTTGTGTACGGCAGAACAGATCGGCACTACCGGACGGCCTTCTTTAACTTCTTTAACCTTGATGTTGTACAGTACGCATTTGTTCCCAGTAACGATTTACTTATACATACTCTAACCTGCAGTTACGATATTTACGTTTCTTTAACGAAATTTTCTATTACTATTACAAGATTTTTTATTATATATATTATATATTACATTTTATATATTATGAAACAATTTTATACTATTTTGGTCGAGTAGTATAAATTTAATTTTATACTATTTTAGGCGAGTAGTATAGATTTAATTTTATATTATTATACATAATTAATTTTATACTATTATAATAATATACATTTAATTTCATTCTATTATAATTAATTCTATACTATTTTAATTGAGTAGCTTAGATTTAATTTTATATTATTATAATTAATTTTATGCTATTTTAGTCGAATAGTATAGATTTAATTTTATATTATTATAAATAATTAATTTTATACTATTTCAATAGTATAGATTTAATATTATATTATTATAATTAATTTTATACCAATTTAGTCGAGTAGTATAGATTTAATTTTGTACTATTATAATTAATTTTATACTATTCTAATGGTATATATTTAATTCTATACTATTGCAATTAATTTTATACTATTTTGATAGTATAGATTTTATTCTATATTATTAGAAGTAATTAATTATATTCTATTTTAATTGAGTAGTATAGATTTAATTTTATATTATTATTATAAATAATAAATTTTATACTATTTTAATAGTATGGATTTAATTTTACATTATTATAATTAATTTTATACTATTTCAAAAGTATGTATTTAATTTCACATTATTATTATTAATTTTATGCTACTTAGGTCGAGAAGTATAGATTTAATTTTATACTATTGTTATAAATAATTAATTTTAATATAAAATTTATAAATATTAAAAATTATTTTTAATATTTTATAGGTTTTACGTTAAATTAATTTTTATTATTTATAGGTTTATTACATTATTTAAGGATACAAAACCTATAAATATTAAAAGATATTTATTTTAATATTTATAGGCTTATTAATTTTAAGGATACAAAACCTATAAATATTAAAAATTATTTATTTTAATATCTATTGGTTTATTAATTATGCGGATACAAAACCTATAAGTATTAAAAATTAATTATTCTAATATTTATAAGTTTTTAAATATAATTTAAATGATAATAATAAAATTTATATATTTAAAATTTTTAATATTAATGATTATTAATTATTTATAATAATTTATTTAAAATTTATATATAAATATATATGTATGTAATTATTAATTAATTAAATTTATTATAAGTATAATAATTATTATAAAATTTTATTTTAAAATTAAAATATATTTTTTAGATACAAAAGAATAAAATTAAATTATAAATTTTAAAAAGGATTTTAGTATTATAATTTATAGTATAAAATTTGCAACTTTAATTTAAAATTTAAATTTTAAATATAAATTTTCATACAAATTTTTAATCGAAAATTTGTAAAAATTTTATTATAGTTTAATAATTAGTTACATGAATAAAATTTATATTTAATTTATATTAAATATTAATAAAATATAAAAAAATTTAATACTAAAAATAAATGTTTATTTTAGTATTTAATTTCTAGCCATTTAATGAAAATTAGATTTGGAAATTAATTGTAATAAAGATAGATTTAGTGCAACAGTAGCGGTTTAACTATTTTTATAAATTAATTAAATCAATTAAAATTATTTATTCATATTTTTTAATTGATAAAATAAAGAATTTTTAGGTAAAATTTTTAAATAATATTTAAATTTAATTTTTAATTAAGTACATTTTATAAATTTTATTAAATAACCAGGATTAGATACCCTGTTGTAAAATAAAAATAATTAATTAAGAATTAAATGTAAATCATTAAAATTAAATAATATGACAGTCTTTTTATTTATTTAGGGAAACATGTTTATTAATTTGATAATCCACAATAAGATATACTTAAATATTTTTTTATGTATTGTTGTTTTTAGATTTATTATAAATAGTAAATTATAAATTTATTAAAATTTAATATAATATAAATTCAAATCAAAATATAGGAAACATAATATAAAATGAGTTATAATAATATTTAATTTTGGATAATTTAATTTGAATATTAATTTGAATGAGGATGTAATAGTATGTGTAAATATTTATTTCAATTGAATATAATATAAAAGATGTACAAATTGCCCGTCAATTTCATTATAAATGGATTAAGTCGTAACATAGTAAAAGTACTGGAAAGTGTTTTTAGTTTTTAATATTTAAAATTGAATAATTATTAATTTTTATAAATTAAATTTTTATAAATTAAATTTTTATAAAATAAATATTGTATTTTTAAATTTGTTAAATACATAAATTATTCCATAATTTATAAATATTAACAATATTTATAAAAATATAAATGTTATAAATATTTATGAATATTTAATGTTTAAGTACTTATTTAAAATATTTAAATTAAATTATTTAAATACATAGTAAGTAAAGAAATTGAAACTTAATTTATATAATGTAGAATAAAATTTATCTTGTATCTATTGTATCAGGGTTAATTAATATAATTTAATTATATTTAATTATCTTGAAAATAAATGAGCTAAATATAAATAATTTTTTTTGGAGAATACAAATTATAAACTTATAATTAGAAATCATATGTTATTCGAATTTATTGATATCTAGTTTTTAAAAAATTAAATTTAATTTAGATAAAATTTCATTTTAATTATGTTATTAATATATAATTAAAATTTTTATATTAAAAATTTATGGGATAAACTATAAATTTATAGATTATAATTTAAATTTATTATTTTTTATGTTTATTGAATTTAAAATAATTATTAATATAAAATATATAATAATTTAAAATTGAAATTATAAAAATTTAATAATTTAATATAATATTTAAAAAAAAATTTTAATTAATAGAAATTTATTTTAATGATTGAATTAGTAATTGTTTATTAATATAAATTTAATTAATTATTAGTATTTATGATTAAGGAGTTAGGCAAATTTATATTATATATATATTCACCTGTTTATCAAAAACATGTCTTATAGAATTTAATTTAAAGTCACATCTGCTGAATGAATTTTTAAATAGATGCAGTATATTGACTGTACTAAGGTAGCATAATCATTTGTCTTTTAATTAAAGGATGGAATGAAAGATTGAATGAAATATATACTGTCTCAATTACAATTGATTAATATATATTTTTAGTTAAAATGCTAAAAATAGATTATGAGACTATAAGACCAAGTAGAATTTGATATTAATTTAATAATAATTCATAATATATTTAATTAATACTATTAAATTAATATTTAATTGGGAGGATTTGCAAATTTATTAAACTTTATATTACAATATTTATTAAACTTTGTTTCAAGGAAATATTTAAATTTGATATAATAATTCCAATTAGAAGAATAAATTACCTTAGGGATAACAGCGGAATATCTATTTAAATAGCAAATAAATAAAGATGATTGCGACCTCGATGTTGAATTAAGATAAATTTTAAATGCAGAAATTTAAAAGATAAGTCTTCTCGATTCTTGAAGTCTTACATGATTTGAGTTCAGATCGACGTAAGTCAGATCTGTTTCTGTCTATAATAATTTGATTAATTAGTAGTACGAAAGGACTTTCATTGAGAAATAATTTTATTGTATATAATGAATATTTAAAAATTAAAATTAATATAATTATTTTAACAAATTAAAGTGTGTTAAATTTAGAGTTTAAATATATTATATTAGGTATAAAATAAATAATAATTTTATTTTGTAAAAATTATTATTACTTTTGAATATTAAATTTTTTAATTATAATGATTTTTTATTAATTGGGGTTGCCCTTTTAATTATATTTGAACGTAAATTATTATCATATATTCAATATCGAACAGGACCAAATAAGATTGGACTTTTAGGTTTATTGCAACATTTTAGAGACGCTTTAATAGTATTAACTAAAGAATGATTTATTTTTAATTATAGTTTAATATTTATTTTTAGTCCAATAATTATATTCATTTTATCTTTTGTTTTATGATTAATTTTACTTGAATTAATTTAAATATATTTATTGAATCTAAATATTCAATAATTTTTTTTTTTTTTATTATAAGATTAATAATTTTTGCAGTTTTTTTAATTGGTTGATTTTCATATAATAATTATGCAATATTAGGTTCTATCCGATCAATTGCTCAAATAATTTCATTTGAGATTAGAATATTTTTTACAACTATAATTTTTTTTATTTTAATAGAAAGATTTTCGTTAATGAATTTAAAATTAAATCAATTGAATATTATATTTTTTATTTCATTAAATCCTTAATGTTATATATTTTGTATTAGTTTATTAGTTGATCTAAATCGAACAACTATTGATTTAATTGATGGAGAATCAGAATTATCTTCAGGTTTTAATAATGAATATCATAGAAGAATATTTCAAATAATTTTTTTATCGGAATATTTAAATATTATATTTATAAGATTATTATTGTTGATAATATTTATAATTATAATCTTTTATTTCTTATATATTAAATTTTATTTTATTATTTTCAATTCAAGCATTATTATCACGTATTCGATTTGATCAGTTAATAAGTTTTTGTTGGACTGATATATTTATTATTATGTTAAATTGTTCAATATTAATTCATTTAACAAAAAAAATTAAAATTTCTTTTTTAAGTTAATGAAAAATTTAATTTTCATAATATATTTTCAAAATATATACTTATTCAAGTTTATTAACTTTGATAAATTTAATAATCTCAAAATTTATTTAATTTAAATGAAATAATCTAATATAAAAAATATGATGAAGTAAAAAAAAATATTTAAATAAATATAAGGATATTCAATAATTTAAAATATTTTAAATAATTATTATTTATTAAAGGTAATGTAAATGAGATTAAAATTGAAAATAATAATCTTATTACTCCTCCAAATTTATTACGAATTGACAGTAAAATTGAATAAGCAAATAGAAAATATCATTCTGGTTTAATCTGAACTGGTGTAATTATTGAAATAGCTATTTCAAAATTATCAGGATCTCCAAAATAATAAGGATATTGAACGTTAATAAATACAAACAAAGTTTGAATAATAATGGATCCTATTAAATCTTTAATTATAAAATAAGGATAAAAAGGAATTTTATAAATGTTTCTATTTATTCCTACAGGATTTGTTGATCCTGTAATATATAAAATAATTAAATGTAATATTACTATTACTATAATAATTAATGGTAATATAAAATTTACTGAAAAAAATCGATTTAATGTTGAATTATTAATTGAAAATCCTCCTGAAATTGATTCAACTAATAATTGACCAATATAAGGAATTGCTGATACCAAATTTCTAATTACTATAGCTCCTCAAAAAGATATTTGACCTCATGGTAAAACATAACCTATAAATGCTGTTATTATTGGTAATAAAAGAATTGTAATTCCAATATTTCAATCTATATTTAATTTAAATGAATAATAAAATAAATTTCGTTGAATATGTAAATATAGTACAATAAAATAAAAGGATGCTCCATTTATATGAATTAATCGAATTAATCATCCAGAATTTACATCTATTATAATATGAGAAATTTTTATAAATGCTAAATTAATATTTGGACAATAATTTATTGATAAATTAAAACCGGAAATAATTTGAATTACTAAAAATAAGCCAAGAACTGATCCAAAATTTCGTATATAATTAATGCTAATAGGTGTTGGTAAATAAATAAAACTAAAAATAAATTTTAATGTCTTATTCCTTTTTAATTTTTTTTATTTATTCATATTAATTTTTTTCGTAAACATTTTTTTATAACAGATGTTATTTTAACTGGTAAATGTAAAGTGACAAATAATATAATTATAAAAAAATAATATATTAATATTTGAATAAATTTTTTATTTCAATAATTATTAAAAAATTATAATTTAAATTCAAATTTAAATTATTAAATATGTAATTTTTAAGTAAATGTTATTTTATATATATGTATAAATTATTAATCAATTAATAAATAATCATAGAATATTAATTTTATTAAATTTAAACTTTAGTAAATTTAATAAAGTAATAAAACATGAAAAAATATTTATAATACCTGAAGTATTAATAATTATAGATGTAATTGGTTTATATATAAAAAATATTATAATTAAGACAATAATGAAATAATAATATTCTTATTGATTACATTAAAAAAAATCATAAATATTTTATAGGAGAATAAATATTATTAATATCTAACATTAAATTTATAATTAAAAATGATATAATTAATGATGTCAAATTTATTATTGTTATATTTATTATTATTATTATAAATTATATTTATATTGTATGTATATTAATATTAATACTTAATTTAATTTTCATAAAATAGTTTGTTAAAGACAATAGTTTTGGATACTATAATAATTTCATTTAAAAATATTTTGAATTTTATTAATATAAAAATATAATTTTGCCTTAAATAATTAATTATTAATATTAATTTACAACATTATTGTTTTTATTATATTAATAATATAATTGTTGAAATTATAATTATTATTTTATTATTTAAATTTATTATATTATTTTATTTGAATAATTATTTATTAATATTTTTAATTTTAATTGAATATATTTCATTTACTATTTTAATATATTTATTATATGATAATAATAGATGGATATATTTAATTTATTCAGTAGGAGAACAATTTTAGGATTATCTTTAATAGTAAGATTAAATTATATATATGGTCATTAAAAAATTAGATTAATTAGATTAATTAATTAAAATTTTTAAATGAATGAATTATTAATTTCATTATTAATATTTTTTTTATATAAAATTAAGTTAATATTAGATTATAATTCATTATTTTTAATAACTTTTTTTATAATAATAAAATGAAATTGATTAGATTTAAGATGTATTATTATATATTTAAGATTAAGATTTTATTCTTTTTATTTATGAATTTTAACTTTATGAATTTTTTCATTAATTTTTAAAAATTTAAATTCATAACTTAAATATCATTTTTTCATTTCCATTATTATTTATTATTTTACATTTATATATAAAAAATAATAGTTACAATTATGAGTTAATAGAATTAACTAACAATTATATTTCAATATCTATATTTATTTATATATTACTATCGTTTTTAGTTAAAATTCCTATATATGTAATACATTCTTTGTTGTTAAAATCTCATGTTGAAGTACCTATTAATGGTCCAATAATTTTAGCATTAATTATATTAAAATTAGGTAGATATGAATAATTACGATTATTATTTATATTAAATATTATTTTTAAAAATAAATAATTATATTTCAATAATTAGAGTTCCAGGTATATTAATTTCAAGAATTATATGTTTACGTCTATATTAGATATAAATTTTATTATTAACATTATTTTTATATTGTTTATTAAGATTTATTTATTCGATTTATTTTTCTCATTTATTAGTAATGGTAATTGTTATTTTAAATTTAATTTATTAAATGGTAATTTAATTAATTATTTTACCTTAATAATACATTGAATTCCGTTAAATTTTTTTGTATTTAATTTAATTTTAATTTAAATTTAAATAATGACAAAATATTAATTTTATTAATGAAATATTAATTTTAAATTTTAATTAATTTATATATTTATAGAATTTGTTTTTTTTTCTTAAGTGTACTATTTTTTATTAAAAATTTTTTTTATTTATTAATTAATAACATTATTATTATGTAATCAGATATTTTTCGATTAAATTGTATAAAATTTAATTTTATAGTTTAGTTAGATTCAATAAGAATAATATTTTTATTTTTAGTATCATTAATTACATCAATAATTTTATTATATAAATTGGTTATATAAATTTAGAAAATTTATTAATTAATCGATTTTTTTATTTAATAATATTATTTTTAATTTCTGTATATTTTTTAATTATTAGTTTTAACATATTAACTACTATAATTGTTTAGATGGATTAGGATTAATTTCTAATTGTTTAATTAATTATTATCAAAAAAATAAACCTTTGAATTCAGGAATATTAACAATTATTTTAAATCGTTTAGGTGATTGTCCTGTATTAATATCAATTTCTATAATAATAATATCTGCTAGATGAAATTTATTACTATATGAATTTAATGATATAATAACAATTTTATTTATAATAATAATTTATACTAAAAGAGCACAAATTCTATTTCTACATGATTACCAATAGCTATAACAGCTCCATCAACAGTTTCATCTTTAGTTCATTCTTCAACATTAGTAACAGCAGGTGTATATTTATTATTTCGATATTTAGAATTATTTGAAATGAATTATAAATATTTCATTTTATTAATTTCTAGATCAGCAATATTTTATTCAGGTACGTCTGCAAATTTTTAATTAGATACGAAAAAAATTGTTGCATATTCTACTTTAAATCATTAAGTTTCACAATAAGAATTTTATATAAAAAATTGAAGGATTTAGCTTTTTTACATTTATTTATTCATGCAATATTTAAATCTTTAATATTTATATGTGTTGGTTGTTATATCCATTATTTAAATAATAATCAAACTTATATATTTGATAATGAAATATTTTATATTTATCCAATTAGAAGATTAATTTTTATATTTTCTTTATATAGTTTAATAGGTTTTCCTTTTCTAGCTGGACTTTATTCTAAAGATTTAATAATTGATTTAATAATTGAATGTTATTTTATTTCAGAAATAAATTTATTTAGAAACTTAAATTTAATTATTAGAACATTATCAAATATTCTATATTCTTTTAGAATTATAATAATTTTAATAAATGTAATTTAAATTTAAATTTAATTTATATTATCGAAGATAATTAATAAACTTTTGTATATTAATTATAATAATTTTTAGAATTTTTCTAAGTAAAATTATATTTAATTTAATGTTTATTTTAGATCTATAATTTAAAATTTTTTATAAAAATATTAATTATTGATATATGTATTAAGACGTTTTAAAAATATAATTTTGAATAAATTGTTATTTAAAAAATATTATAATATTTTATTATAATTTTATACATTTAAATTTAATTTATAAAATGTCTTATTTAAAATCACTACATATATTTATTTATATGAAATCATACCAGAAAAAAATTACTATA
This sequence comes from Lasioglossum baleicum, assembly GCF_051020765.1. NCBI lineage: Eukaryota > Metazoa > Arthropoda > Insecta > Hymenoptera > Halictidae > Lasioglossum > Lasioglossum baleicum. The sequence continues at coordinate 17,118 of NW_027471101.1, forward strand.
GAATTAATTACAAGTAAATTTAGATTATTATTAAATAAAATCAATATCTATTCTATTTTTGAAATTTATTATATTATTAATTTTTATATTTTTATTATTAATATTTTTAATTAAATTATATATTTATTAGTATATTATATATAAGATTTTGTAAATCAAATTTTTAATCCGAAATGAAATGTAAAATTTTGACTTTTATGTATATGTATATATATATAAAATGTATATATATATAAAATAAATAAATATATATATATATAATATATATATATATATATATATATATATATATATGTATTTAATTGAAACCAAATTAGATGTCATTTATTTTGAATAAATTTAGTGAATATGAATTCCAATTTTTTATGTAGTTTATATAAAATTTTAATACCTAAGGATGGTACAGTTCAGGAATGTATCACATCAGTTGATGTAACTTATAAACGTAAAGGTATTTTATAGGAATAACTATTCGATTATGTGTACCTAATTATCGAAATTGATTTATTGATTCAAACATTAATATTGATTTAAAATATTGATTTAATAAGTCATCAATAAATATAAAATCTATAAGGACGGAAAACAAATAAATAACAAAATCGTTAATGGTGTAATTGTTCAAATTACTTCTACTAAATGATTTTTTAATGAATGTAAATTAATAAATTTGTTATTTAAAATATCAACAATTAAATATGAAGTAAAAACAATAATTATTAATATAAATATTATAATAAAGTTATGTAAATAACTGAAATTATCAGAATGAAACGAATTTGAATGTCAAAAAAAAATATATTTCATGTTGCTATTTTTAATAATAAAATTAAATTTTATATAATTGAATTTTAAATTCATTGCAATTTTCTGCCATATTAAAATTTTTAAATTATTAAAATTCTACACTCATTAAATGAATGATTTAAAGGAGGATAATTTATTAATCATTCTAAACAAGAATGAAAAAATTTAAATAATAATAAACGTTTACAAACTAAACTTTCTAAAGTTTAAAATAATAAAAAAATTATTCTATTTAATGAAATAATAGAACCAATTGAAGATAATAAATTTCAACAATAATAAGAATCAGGATAATCAGAATAACGTCGAGGTATTCCTATTAAAACTGAAAAATGTTATATTTACTCCAATAAATATTATTAAAAATGGATAAACTAATCATTCTTTCTTTAATATTAAACCAGTAATTAAAGGATATCAGTGATTAAATCTTGAAATAATAGAAAAAACAGCTCTATTGATAAAACATAATGAAAATGAGCAACAACATAATATGTATTATGTAAAATAATATCACTAGATTAATTAGATATATAATTCCTGTTAATCCTCCAATTGTATATAATAAATAAAACCTAAAGATCATACAATAGAATTATTTATATTACATTTTGGACCATAATTGGTTGCTAATCATCTAAAAACATGAATACCAGTAGGAACAGCAATAATCATATTTGCCGAAGTAAAATAAGCACGAGTACCTACATCTATCCCAATAGTAAATATATGATGAGTTCAAACAATAAAAGCTAAAATCCAATTCCTAATATTGCATAAATTTTTCCTAAATTACCAAATACCTCTTTTTTACCACTTTCATTTATAATAATTTGAGAATTAATCCAAAGCCAGGTAAAATTAAGATATAAACTTCTGGATGACCAAAAATTAAAATAAATGTTCATATAATACAGGATCTCCTCCTCCTATAGGATCAAAAAAAGATGTATTAAAATTACGTTCAAATATTAATATTGTAATAGCTCCTGCTACACAGGTAAAGATAATAATAATAAAATTGTTGTAAAAAAATCAGATCAAGGAAATAATGGTATTTTATTTAAATCTAATCTAAAGTTTTTTAATCATATAATTGTCGTTATGAAATTTATAGCTCCTATAAGTGATGAAATACCAGACATACGTGGAGAAAAAATTTTAAATCTACAGACGGACATGAATGAAAAACATAATTAGATACAGGAGGATATACAGTTCAACCAGTTCCAGGTATAAAATTAAAAATTCTTCCAGTTAATAATTATAATAATGAAGGAGGTAATAATCAAAAGCTAATATTATTTATTCGAGGAAATGATATATCAGGTGATCTTAATATTAAAGGAATTAATCAATTACCAAATCCTCCAATTAAAGAACGTATAACTATAAATAAAGTTATTAAAAATGCATGACGTGTAACTAAAGAATTATATAATATATCATTATTTAATAACATTTCAAGAATACATAATTCTACGCGAATTAAAAATCTTAAAGAAGAACCAATTATTCCTGATCATATAGCTAATGTAAAGAAAAGAATGCCAATATCCTTAGGAGTTTATGATATTAATCATTTAATTAAAATTTAAATTAAAATTTATTTTTAATTTTGAAAATTAATAGTTGTTAATTTAACTTAAAATTTTTATAGAATTAAAAAATGTTAAATTTTCATTAATAAATTTAAAATTAGTTTCTTTTATCAGACATAATAATTTTTATATTTATTAATATTTAATTATAGTTTTAAAAAACATTGAATTGCAAATTTAAAATTATATAAATAAATATATTAATTATTTAATATTTATAATATATTAAACATAAATACTATCAAAATGTTAAATACCAAAAAAATAATATCAAAAAATTAAACGAAAAATTATAACTAATAACAAATTTTTTAAAATAAAAATTTATACTTACAAATAAAAATATAATAAATTTTGTATAACAATTTAAATAAACATTTCTAATTAATAAAATTATAAATAAGTCTAATAAATATATTATATTCAGTAATAAATATAAAGATTTTAATCAATAATCATTTAACAGTAAAGAAAAAAAATTAGTAAAATTGAATAAATTAATAAAATTAATATAAATAAAATAATTAAATTATTTTTATAATTTAGTATAAAAATATTTAAATTATTATCTATATATTTATATTAATATAAAGAATATATAAATAATATTAATAAAATAATATATTTTTCATTAATATAATAAACAATTTATTAATATATAATTTAACATTAAAGTTGAACATCAATTAATTTTTCTTATATTAATTAATTTTAATATATTAATAGATAAATATAAAATCGAAGAATTCCAAACAAAATTATTTTATAATCTAATTTTAAAATTAAGCAATAAAAATTTAAAGTAATAAATTTTATTAAAGTTGAAGATAAAAAAATACAATTCCAATTTACTAATTCATATGATTTAATTATTAAAAAATGAAAAGAAAATAATCCTTATTTTATTATCAATGAAATAAATAAAAAATAATTAATAAATTTCATAAATAAATTATTTCAAACCAATTTATAAAATTTATTATAAAAATTACCAATAAAATTCTAGAAGTAATTGATATACAAAAAATCATTAACTTGATAAGTTATTATTAAAATTTAAATTAATTACTCTAATTCTAATAAATATTGCCATCTCAAAAATAAATCACTTTAAAATAACATTTGATAATAATAAAAAAATAAATATAAAATAAAAATTTAATATATAAAATTTATAGATTTATTTTTTAATGTTAATTTATATAATTTATTAAAATTAAATTATATTATAATTCTTAATATTATTTCAATATTTTTATAACTAATAGTAGTAAATAAATTTAAATAATTATTTTATCAAAATATTCCTTTTATCAGACATATCATTACATATATAATAAATGATTATTAATAAATTAAATGAAAAATATATAAAATAATAAAATAAAGAATTTTAAATATTTATAATTTTATATTCATAAATAAATTGAATTTAAAGCCTAAACCCTATAAAATATTAAAATTTATTTTTAATATTTATAAATTTTATATTCTTATAGAAATTAAATTTAAAACCTATAAAATATTAAAATATATTTTTAATATTTATGTTTCGTATCCTTAAATAAATTATATTCAAAACCTATAAAATATTCAAATTAATTAATAATTATAGGTTTTGTGTCCTTAAATAAATTAATAAACCTATAAATATTAAAAATATATTAAATTTAAAACCTATAAAATATTAAAAATAATTTTTAATATTTATAAATTTTAGATTAAAATTAATTATTTATAACAATGGTATGAAATTAAATCTATACTACTCGACTAAGGTAGTATAAAATTAATAATAATAATGCGTAATTAAATACATACCGTTAAAATAGTATAAAATTAATTATAATAATATAAAATTAAATCTATACTATTAAAATAGTATAAAATTAATTATTTATTATAGTAGCATAAAATTAATTATTGCCTATAAATTTCATATAAAATATTATCTTATAATATATCGATAGATGATGAATATATAAGATTAATAATTAGACTATTTATATTTAAATTATAATGAAATTCGTCAACAATAGAAAATTTCAATGGAACATATTTACGTATTATATATGCAATAAAATTAACTCACCACCATACTAGTCGAAAATATAAGTAGAGCCTATTTTACACCATAAAATCCAATATTTTTAATATAAAAAATTTTCATATTATATATGCAATAAAATTAGCTCACCACAATGCTAGTCGCAAATACCAATAGAGCCAATTTTGTACGATAAAATCTAAAAATATCAATACTACAAATTTTCGTATAATATATGCAATAAATTAGCCCACCACTACTAGTCGAAAATATCAATAGAACTAATTTTGCTCGAAAAAATCTAAAAATTTTCAATAGAACAAATTTTCATATTATATATGCCAATAAAATTAGCTCACCACTATACTAGTCGAAAATATCAATAGATCTAATTTTCCACAGGAAATTTTCAATTTTTATTTCAAAATTGTATTCCTTATTAAACGTGTCATCAGAATTAGTTGATTGTACGTTTCTTACATATTTTGTTAATCTTATTGTTATTTTATGGGATAGCCTGTGTTCGTACCTGCACTTCCGGAACGACGCGGCTAGAGATATGTTGTAGTTGCGATCACAAGGTAGGTGCGACGCTGGTATGTGGTCTCTGTTAATTTCATTATCTCTATATTGTACCGTTTGTATTCCTTCGCAGATTTCTATTTACTTCTACCCACTGTCATTTACTGCTTGGATATTTTGGATTCTTTTTTCAATAGTTTCTATTTCTAGTTTAAAAAATTGTATTTATCAGTAAAAGTGTCTTTGGTATTATGTGAGTGTCCGTTTATTATATTATATTGTTAAACTTAGTGTTATTTTGAATGACTGTTTCTATACGCACCTACGCTGCCATGCGCGACCCGACTGGAGTTTGCCAAGTAGTTGCTTTCTGTAGATCAGAGCGGCACTACTTGATGGTATTCGCTAATTTCGTTAACCTTGATATTGTATCGCATGCATTTTTCCCCAGTTCTCCATTTCATTATACGTACTGTAAATTACTGTTCTGTCATTTTCGATTTGGCTCAAAATTTACAATTCCTAATATTAAAAATTATATATCTCAGTAAAAGGTTCAGTCGAGTTCGTTGAGTTCACGTTTGTGACATAATTTTGTTAACGATATTGTTATTTTATACGATTGCATATATGCGTATCTGCACTTCCGGAACGACACGACTGGAGTTATGTTGTAGTTGCGTTCACAAGATAGGTGCAACGCTTGTATATGGTCTTTGTGAATTTCATTAACCTTGATATTCTACCGCCTGCATTCCTCCACAGTTTTCAACTTATTTTATACATACTGCGATTTACTGCTGTGATACTTTCAATCTTTCATATAATTTCCAATTTTATCTTGAAAATTGTATTTTTCGGAAAATGCCTTTGGAAATATTTTAGTATATATTTATGACAATATTTTCTAGAACACATTGTTATTTCACATGACCGCCTTAATTACTGCCATAAATTACATTTATGTATTCGTACTGTAATATACTCCTTTGAAATTTCCGATTTTTTTCAAAATTTTCTCATTTATGATTAAAAGATTGTATTTCTTTGTAAGAGTGTCTTTGTAATTGGTTCTGTCTACGGTTATGACGATTTTTTGTTTAACCTGTTGTTATTTTATATGATTGTCTGTGCACGTCCCTTCGCTTCTGGAGCGACACGGCTGGAGTAGACTTGTAGTAGCATACGGCAGATCGGTGCGCCATACTGGATGGTCTTCGCTACTTTCTTCGACCATCATTTTGAACCATATACATTGCTTCCCGAATTGATCCATTTAATTACACATTCCGTAATTTAATGTTACGATATTTCCAATTCTTTTTCAGAATTTTCAATTTTTATTTTAAAATTATTTATTCCTCAGTAGAAGTGCTTTGGGAACTTGCTGTGTTTACGTTTATGACATTATTTTGTTACACTTATTTTTATTTCACGTTTCTGTATTTTGTATTATTGCCTGCAAGCGAACCTACGGTGTAGGACGGGCAATACTTTCGAGTCCATGCAGTTGCGTAGGACAGAACGGAGCGGCGCTACTGGATTGTCTTCGATAGTTTCATCTCACCTTGATATTCTAACGCATGCATTCATCCCAGTTTTCATTCATTTATACATACTGCGATTTACTGCATGACATTCTCGACATTTCCCATAATTTCCAATTTTTAATTTGGAAAATTGAATTTTTGGAAAAGTTTCCGTTGAAGTATTTGAGTGTATGTTTATGACAGTATCATCTAAAGCACAATGTTATTTTACATAACTGCCTTAATACGAACCTACGCATCCGGAGAGACACGACTGGCGTGGTCTTGTTGTTGCGTTCGGCAGATCGGAGCAAGCGTACTATATTGACGTTGTTAATTTCCTTATTGCATTTTTCCCAGTATTCCATTTATTTATGCATACTGTAATTTACTGTTGTGATATATACTATTCTTTTCAGACCTTCAAGTTTTTAATTACAGAAACTATGTCGTATATGAAAAGTACCTTAGAATTAGATGAGCATACGTTTGTGACAATAAGTTGTTGTATCCTCGTTATTTTATATGATTATCTCCATATATACAATCGATACGATGCGACAGGACTGGAGTAGTCTTACAGTTGCTTTCGGGAGATCGAAGCGACACCACAGTATGGTTTTTGTTAATTTCATTAACATTAATATTGTACGGAAAGCACTTTCCCCAGATTATGAATTACATATAGATACTGTAATTCACTGTATCGATGTTATCGATTATTTTCAAAATTTTTTATTTTTTAGTTTAAAAAATTGTATTACTTAGTAAACGTGTCCTTGGAATAAGATGAGTACACGCATAAGACACTGTTTTATTAAACTTATGGTTCTTTTATGTGATTGCCTGAATGCGTCCCTACGCGTCCGGAGCGTCACGGCTGAGTGGTTCTTGCAGTTGCGTATGCCATATCGGAGCGGCAGACTGTACGGGCTTCGTTAATTTGTTTAACCACGATATCGTACCGTATACATTCTTTCGCAAGTTTCTGTTTATTTATAAATATTCTAATTTGCGTTTATGATATCTTCGGTTTCTTACGAAGTTTTCAATTCTCATTCAACGAAATTATATTTCTTAATAAAAGTGTCAATACAATTAGTTGAGTCTACGTTTGTGACATCACTTCGATAAACTGATAGGTATTTTATATGATTGTCTATATACATAACTACGCGTCATTGCGACGCAACTGGAGTGGCCGTGTAGTTGCGTTCGGTAGATAGAAGCCGCACTACTGTAGGATATTCGCTTATTCCTGATACCTTGATTTTGTACAGTATGCATTATCCAATGTTCTCTATTTATGTGTGTGAACTATAATTTACTCTTATGATATTTTCGATTTCTGTCGAAATTTCCAATTTTTAAATGCAAATATTGCATTATTTTGGGGAAAGCGGCATAAGAATTATTTGAGCGTACGTTTATGACGATATTAAGTTACACTTATTGTCATGTTTTATGATTGTCTGTTTGCGTACCTCTGCAGTCGGGGCGACACGACTGACGATGTCTTGTAGCTGCGTGCGGCAGATGAGAGTGACACTACTGGATGGCCTTCGCTATTTTGTTTGGAATTGATATTGTGCCCTATGCATTTTTCCCAGTCTTCTATTTATTTACACATGCTGTAACTTACTGTACTCATATTTTCAATTTTTTCCATATTTTCTATTCCTAATTTGAAAAATTGTATTTCATAGTAAAGGAGACTTCGGAATTAGGTGATTATGCGTTCACGACATTATTTAGTTATGTTTATTGGTGTTTCATATGATTGTCGGTACACGTACCAACGCTCTGGAGCGACACGAAGGTAGTGATCTCTTACTTTCCTTCGGTAGGTCGGAGCGGCACCACTGAGTATCCTTTGATATTCTTATTATCCCTGATTTTGGACCGTATGCATTTTACCCAGTCTTACATTTAGGTTATGCATTCTTTAACTAACTGTTATGATATTTCCTATTTCTTTTTCAAATTTCCAATTTTTAGATTCAAAAATATATTGATTATAAAATGTACCTTTGGAGTTATTTGAGTATTCGTTGATTATGGTATTTGTTAAATTCCTTGTTATAGTTTATAATTGTATCGATACGTACCAAACGCAGTCATGAGCGACAAGACAAGTGTGGACTCCTAGTTGCATTCAGTAGGTCACACTGTATGGTCTTCATAAATTTCATTAACCATAATATTGTACCATATGCATTCTTTCTCAATTTTATGTGGTTACAAATACTGTAATGTATGACATGATATTTTCGATTTTTTTTTTCATAATTTTGAATTCAAATTTAGGAAATAGTATTTCTCAGTAATAGAGCTTTTGGAATTAGTTGTGTATTCGTCAATGACATTATTCTGGTAAACTCATTTTATTTTATAAGATTTTCTCTATACGAACCAACCGTTTCAGAGCTACACGGCTGGAGATGTCTCGTAGATGCTGACGGCAGATCGGTGCGGTGTACTGGATGGCCTTCATTAATTTCTGTGACCATCATATTGAACCATATACATCTTTTTCCAATTTTTCCATTTATTTATACATTCTGCAATTTGCTGTTCCGATATCTGCGATTTTTTTTTAAATTTTCCGTCTTTATTTATGAAAATTGTCTCTCTTAGTGAAACTGCCTTTGGAATTAGTTGAGTACTTTTGTGACGATATTTCGTTAAACTTATTGTTATTTCATATGATTGTCTCTATACGTACCTTCACTGCAGGAGCAACACGACTGGCGACGTCCTGTAGTAGCGAACGGCAGAACGAAGCGGCACTACTGGATGGTTCACGTTAAATTCTTTAACGATAATTTCATACCGCATGTATTATTTCACAGATTCCTATCTATTAATAAATTTTGAAATTTACTGTTACGATATTATCGATTTTCGTCGAAATTTTCAATTTTCATTATAAAAATTGTATTCCGTAGTAAAAGTGTTCTTTCAATTAGTTAAGTGTTCGCATATGGCATTATTTTCTTAAACTAATTGATACTGTATATGATGGTCTGTATACGTACCCACGCTTGCGGAGCGACACTACTGGTGAGGTCTTGTAGTTGCGTACGACGATGGAAGCGACACTACTGGATGGTCCTTGTTAATTTCTTTATCCTTAATATCATTGCGTTTGCATTCTTTCATAGTCTTCTATCTTTTCAACAAACCGCAACATACTATTGTGATATTTTCGACATTTTCGTAATTCCCAATTAATAACTTCAAGCATTTTATGTTTTAGGATAAAGCATCGTTGGAATCAGTTGAGTGTACGTGTATCACGATATTTTGCTAAATTTGTTCTTGTTATGTATGATTTTCTGTATACGTTCCTATGCTTCCCGATCGATACGGGTGCGGTCGTCTTGGAGCTGCGATCGCTAGATAGGAGCGACATTACTAGATGATGTTCGATTATTCCAGCAACCTTGGTATTGTACAGTATGCACCCTTCCGCAGTTTTCCATTAAATTACACGGACTGTAGTTTACGGTTTAGATAATTTCGATTTCCTTCAATATTTTCAATTTTTAATCCGAAAAATTGTTTTTCATTGAAAATTACGCTTGCAAACTGTTGAATGTGCGTCTATGACATTATGCTGTAAAACTCATTGTTAGTTTATATAATTGTCTGTATACATAGCTATGCAGCAGGAGCGAGACGGCTGGTGTGGCCTTGTAGTTCCGTACGACGATGGAAGCGACACATACTGGATGGTGTTCGTTATTTTCTACAACCCTGACTGTGTACCGTATGCATTCTTTCCCAGTCTTTCACTTGTATATACGTGCTGTAATATACAGGTATGATATTTTCGATTTCTTTCATAATTTGGAATCATTAATTTAAAAAATTGTAGATCTTTGTAAACGTGACTTTGGAATTAGTTGAATGTACGGTTATGACAATATTTTGTTATGCCCCTGGTTATTTTATAGTATTGTCTCTATCTGTACTATGCTTCTGGAGCGACGCGACCAGCGAGGTTTTGTCGTTGTGTACGACAGATCGGAGCCTCTCTAGCGGATGGCCTTCGTTAATTTGATTAAACTTGAATTTGTAGCGTAGTCATTTTTTCCCAGTGCGCCATTTATTTATATATACTGTAATTTACTGATATGATGTTTTGGATTTTTTTCAAAATTTCCAATTCTTAAGTTAAAAAATTGTTCTGCACAGGAAAATTGCCTTCGCATTAGTAGAGTCTACGTCCATGACAATATTTTGTCAAATTCTTTATTACCTTATATGATTGTCTTTAAGCGTACCTACGATCGCAGTCAGACACGGCTAGAGTGGACTTGCAGTTGCGGACGGCCGATCGAAGCAGCATACTGGATGAACTTCGATAACTACAATAACCATGATACTGTGCCCTGTGTATTTTATTCAGTCATAGATTTATCAATGCATATTGTAATTGTCTATTATGATATTTTCAATTATTTCCAATTTGCAATTTTAATTTCATAAACTATTATCCATAGTAAATGTTTCTTAGAAATTAGTTCAGTTTACGTTTATGACAATATATTGTTAGAAATGTTGTTATATTATATGATTATCTGTATACGTAACAACGCTTCCGGATCGACACGCCTGGAGTTGTCTTGCATTTGCACTTCGTCGATCTGAGAGTCACTACTGTATGATATTCGTTAACTTCTTTAGCCTTGATTTAGTACCGTGTGCATTTTTCTCCCAGTTTTCTATTTATATATACATACTGTAATATTCTATTATGATATTTTCTGTTTCTATCAATATTCTCAATTTTTAGTTCCAAAAATTGTAATTCTAGCAAATGTGTTCCTGAAATTATTTATGTGTATGTTTATGACACAATTTTGTTAAACATATTGTTATTTTATATGATTGTCTTTACAGGTACCTACGCTTCCGGAGCGACACGGCTGTATAGTCTTTGGTAATTTCTTTAATTATGTATTCTACTGTATGCATTTTTCCACCATGTTTTCTATTTATTATAAATGCAGTAATTTACTGTTATTATATTTTCAATTTTATTTCAAAATTTCCAATTTTTAATTCTAAACATTGCGTTTCTTGGTAAAAGTGTCTTTGGAATGAATTGAGTTTACATTTATGACAATATTTTGATACGCTTATTGTTACATTACACGACTATCTGTAGTCGCACACACGCTGCCTGAGCGAGGCGACCTGATTTGGCTTGCAGTTGCGTATGACAGATCGGAGACAAACTACTGTATAGTTTTCGTTAATTTCTTTAACCATGATCATGTGCTGCATGCATTCGGTCGCAGTTTTTTGATTACTTATGCAAACTTTAATTTCCAGTAATGATATTTTCGATATCTTTTAAAATTTCTAAATTTGTATTTATTAGAAAGAGTGTCCTCTAATTAGTTAATCGCATGTTTATAACAATTCTTTTCTAAATTTGATGTCATTTTATATGATTGTCTGTATACGAAACTATGGTGCCTGTGCGACACGCCTGTGGATGCCTTGTATTGCGAAGGCAGGT
>NW_027471102.1:0-29145 GCF_051020765.1 Lasioglossum baleicum
TCGATGCAGCGGGTGAAGTTCGCGGGAGGTGAGGCCTTCGGGAAAACGTTTGACTTTATGCTAATTGGTAACGATATAAAACGGTTGGCCGCTCTACGTTAATATTCAGACAGTGAATTAAGGTGTCTTTTGCCAATACTGTTCAGCGGCCTAAGTTCAGGAATACAGGATAGATGAAGCCATTGGCGTAGCGGATGGTGTCTAACAGATGGTGGCAACGTTCCCGAGCTATTTCACACACGACATTCTAATATATACATGAAGTTAATGTGCGCGTCTCTGAAATTAATACTAATTTCCTTCTCAGAACCCGATGTTATAGTCTCGATGAAGCCGTTCGGATTCGCGGAAGTAAACGCCTTCTGTAAACGTTTGACTTTGTACAAATCGGTATCGTTCTCAAACGTCTTGACACCCTATTTTAATATTCAAGCCGTGAATTAGGGTGTCTTTTGCTAATACCGTTCAGCAGATTTACTCACTGGATATCTTGCCTGACTGTCGGAATCAATGGTTAGGTGAAGCCATTCACATCGCCGTTAGTGTCTAAAAATAGTGGTGTCGTTCTCCAACGGCTTTGCTGTCGATTTTTATATTTATTTGTGAAAATGTGGTGTCCGTCTGCAAATATGTCGACTAATTTGTTTCCGCGTACAATAAGCAAGACACTCGATACGGCGAGATCTGTTCTCGGATGGTAAGGTAATCGGCAAAAATAATGGCTCTACTCTAACTGATGACGTTCGCAAACGACTTGACGCTCAGTTTTGATACCCAAGCCGCGAATTATGGCGTCGGTTGCCCACACTGTTCATTGCATTTACTCGCGGAATACCTGGTTTTGCTCTCGGAATCACAGTACAGGTGAAGCTATTGACATAGCCGTTCGTCTCTTACAGAAGGTGTGCAACGATCACGAGCGTCTTCACCCTCAAATTTCTACTTCATCCATGAATTTAATGGTGACGTCACTATGATGTATACTTACTTGCATCCATCAACACGATGTTATACTCTCGATACAGCGGATTTGGTCCACGGAAGGTAAGGCCTTCGGTAAATCATTTGACCCCTGTACGTATATGTAACGTCCTACAACGGATTGACATTGCACTTTAATATTCATACCGTGAATTTAGGTGTGTTTTGAGAATATATATTCCTATGGTGTCCGCCTGCTCAAATGTCTAATAATTGAATTCCACTACCTCTATGCAAGACACTCCCTACAGCGGGTTATGCTTCTCGGAAAGTAGTGCCCACGGTCAAATTTTCGTCCATGTAACAATTGGTAACGGTCTCAAATGGCTAGGCGATCTACTTTAATATCAACTCGTGATTTAAGGTGTCCATTACTAATAATGTTCAGTGGATTGACTGCCCGAATATCTGGTTCTGCTGTCGGAATCACAGGATCGAAGAAGCTATTGCCTTAGCCGCCCCACTGTCAGGGAACGTGGTAAAGCTCTAGAACGGTTTGACCCTCTATCTTCTCACCCATACGTGGAACAAAGGTGCGCATCACTAGAATGTCTACTAATTTGTTCCCCTGTACACGGAGTTATACCATCGATACAGCTGGTTAGGCTATCGGAGTGTGAGGTCTCCAGAAAAACGTCCGACTTTATACAAATCGGCATCGCACCTAAACAGTTTGACGCTCTAGATTAATATTCAACCCGCGAATTAATGTGTCTATTGCCAATAATGTTCAGTGGATTTAGGCCCAGAATACCTGCTTATACTCATGATATCACAGGTTAGATGAAGTAATATCGAGGACCTGTAGTTGTACACGGCAGGTCGAAGCGGCATTACTGTATGGTTTCAGTCAATTCCTTTCACTAGATTTTATACCATATGCATTCTGTCATAGTTTTTTATTTATTTATAGATACTGCAATTTACTGTTGTTATATTTTCGTTCTTGTTCGAAATTTTCAATTTTTATGTTAAAAAATTGTATTTCTTGGTAAAAGCGCCTTTGAGATTAGATGAGTGTACGTTTATAACATTATCTTGTTAAAAATATTGTTATTTTATATGATTGTCTTTATGAGTACTTACGCATCCCGTGCGACAAGACAAAAGTGGACTTGCCGTTGTGTTCGGTAGATCGGAGCGACTATACTGGCTGGTTTTCGTAAATTTCTTTAATCATGGTATCGTAACGTATGCATTTTGTTCGCTTTTCTCTTTAATTATACATATCGTTGTTTACTGTTTTGATATTCCCGATTTCTCACAAAATTCCAATTGATAATTTTAAAAATTGTATTTCTTAGTAAAGTTCTGTCTAGAAATAGTTGAGAGTACGTTTATTCCAATATTTTGTTATACATATTGTTATTTTATGCGGTTGTCTGTATATGTACCTACGGTTCCTGCACGCCACGGCTGGAATTATGCTGCAGTTGCGTTCACGTGATCGCAGAGGCACTACTCGATGGTCTTCGTAAATTTATTTAACCCTGATTTTGTACCGTATACATTTTTTCCCAGTTTTCTATTTACTTATGCATACTGTAATTTGCTGTTGTGATATTTTCGATTTTTTTTTTTCGTAATTTTCAATTTTAGTTTTAAAAAATTTTATTTCCCAGTAACAGTGTCTTTGGAATTAATCGAGTATTCGTTTATGACATAATTCTGTTAAACTTACTGTTATTTTACCTGATTGCCTCTATACGAACCTACGGTGCCAGTGTTACACGACTGCCGGTGTCTTGTACTTGCGTACGGCAGAGCAGAGCAGCAGTACTGTGTGATCTTCGTTAATTTCTCTAACTTAGATATTGTACCGCAGGAATTTTTTCCAGTCTGCATTTATTTATATATTCTGTGATTTGCTGTTACGATATTTTCGATTTTCATCGATATTTTCAATTTTTCGTTGAAAAAAATGTGTTTGATAGTAAAAGTATCTTTTGAATTTGTTGTGTCTACATTTATGACATTATTATGTTGACCATATTCGTATTTAATATAATTGTCTCTATACGTACCTACGCTGCTGGAGAGACACTAATGGCGATGTCCTGTATTGCCGTACGACAGATCGAATCGGCACTACTGGAGGGCCGTAGTTAAATTCGTTAAACTTACTTTTGTACGGTATGCACTTAATCCCGGTCATCTATTTATTTAATCATACAGTAACTTACTGTTTTCATATCTTCGATTTTTTTTTTCAAAATTGTCAATTTTCAATTTTGAGAGTTGTATTCCTTAATAATATTGTCTTTTTAGTTATTTGAGAATACGTTTACGATAATATTATGTTAAACTTATTTTTATTCTATATGATTGTCTGTGTACATACCGACGCTTCCAGTGCGACACGACTGGAATGACCTCGTAGTTGTGTTCGGTAGATCGGAGCGATGCTACTGTATGGTCTTCGTTAATTTCTATAACCTGGATATTATACTGCAGAGACTATTTTGTAGTCTTCCTTGTATTTTAACTAACTGTAATTTACTGATATGATATTTTCAATTTCTTTCAAAATTTCAAATTTTTATTTTCCAAAATTTGATTTCTTAGTGAAAGTGCTGTTGGAAATAGATGAGTGTACATTGATGACTTCATTTTGTTACACATATTCTCATCTTTTACGATTGTCTGTATACGTACCTACGCTTCCTGTGCGACACGACTGGAGTGGTCCTGCAGTTGCGAAAGGCTGATCGTCGCGGCATACTGGAAGAACCTCGTTTATTTCTTTAAACTTGATTATGTGCCGTTGTCATTTTTCCCAGTTTTCCATTTTCTCATACATACTATAGTTTACAGTAATGATATATCCCATTTTTTTTCAAAACTTCAAACATTTTGTTGTAATAATTGCATTTTTTAGGACAAGTGCCATCGAATCAGTAGGATGATTTTTTATGACATTATTTGGGTAAATTGGTTGTTATTTTATAAGATTGTCTCTATTCGCACATAAGCTTCCTGTACGCCACGGCTGGAATTATGTTGTAGTTGCGTTCACATGATCGGAGCGACGCTGCTAAATGGTATTTGTTAATTTCTTTAAACCCTATATTGTATCGTTTACATTCTTTCGCAGATTTAAATTTATTTCTACATACTGTAACTTACTGTTTTGATGTTCTCAATTTTCATTTTTCAAAATTTTCGGTTTCTGGTTGAGAAAAATTGTATTTCTTAATAAAACTGTCTTTGGAATTATTTGTGTGTACGTTTATGACAATATTTTATTAAGTCCTTGGGTATTTTATAGGATTGTCTCTATACGTATCTACTTGTTCAGAGCAGCACGGCTCCTGTGGTCTTGTAGTAGCGTTCAATAGATCGGTGCGTCACTGCAGTGTGAACTATGTATATATGTTTAACTTTAACATTGTACAGTATTAATTCTTTCGTAGTCATGTATTAAATTTTATATGCTGTAATTCAGTGTTATGGTATATTCGATTTGTCATAATTATAAATTTTAGTTTAGGGATTTGTAATTCTTAGTAAACGTGTCTTTGGAAATAGTTGAGTGTACATATATGACAATTTTCTGCCAAGGTTGTTGATACACTATATGATTGTCTAGATGCGTACCTACGCGACCGGTGCGACATGGCTGGATTGGTTTTGCAGTTGTGTTCGCTAGATCGCAGCGGCTGTGCCGTTAGGTCTTTGTTTATTTCGTTGGCCCTGATATTGTACCGTTAGCATTCATTCTCTGCTTTCTGTTGATGAGTACATACTGCAATTTACTGTTACGATATTTTACATTTCTTTTCGAAATTTCAAATCTTCAATTTCAGCAATTGTATCGAACATGAAAAGTGCCTTTGGAATTAGTTGAGCATACGTTTGTGACAATATTTTGATATATTCCTTGTTATTTTATATGATTATCTCCATATGTACCTTGGCTGCCGGCACGACACGACTGGAGTCGTCTTGTAGCTGCGTTCCGTAGACGTGTGACGGTAGCCAAACTCAAGCCGACGCATCACTAGATGCATCGTCAAGACAGCAGCCGTAACAAAATCAACCAAGACCACACGGCACATGGCAAGAAATCGCTTACTCAACCAGAAAATTATAGTATAAAAACCGAGCACAATCGATTAAAAGAGTTCCATATTATACCTCAAACGGAACGTTTCCGCATTCCTATACCTATCCTGTAATCCTACGTTAAATATTTAAACTCGTTCAACATCGGTATTACACTTATTTTATGAAATGAGTATTAAAATAAGACACATTGTTTCTTTTAGAAAGGGGTACTTCCACCAAGGTTGAAGACCCGCCCATTTATCTTTTATTTCGATACTTGCCACGTATTTCCCCGTGACAAAATTGGTTTATATTTCATTTCAATACTTTCCACGTATTTCCCCGCTGCAAAATTGGTTTATATTTCATTTCAATACTTGCCACGTATTTCCCCGTCACAAAATTGGCGATCCTGCCAGGATAGGATACGCCAAACACCAGAAAATTCACCTGAGGAGCAACGGAAAAACTTTCTCCACGGAGCAAGAAGAAAACCGGTCCAAGGTCGCACCATCAGGGAACTTGCAGAGAACCGAGGTAAAAAAAACTTTCAAACATGTCAAAAGACCAAGTAACCGAAAGCGCATTAGATAAAATACTCGCGACCCAAGAGACAATGATTAAACAATTGGGAAGATTGCAAGAATCAATTAGCGGCTTAGAGGTACGACAAGAGGCTATCGCTAAGCGAACTGTATCTCACATCTCCGCCATATGAAACCTAACAGAAGCAATAAAGAAATTAGACGTAAAGTTTCAAGCCCTGCAACAGGAATTACTGGGACTCGCAAGCACTATGCGGATCAACGCACGAGAGAGCATACTCCGGACTGAATCAAGTCTCACCGAAGGCGAAACAACATTGACCGCCATATCGATGTATGACACAAGCAAACCATTCCCATCCGCCCTACCTACAGAACACCAACCAACGAGAAACACAGCGCACGAACCAGAACTTATTGACCCAAACAAAGCTTTCCGAAGCGTGGAAAACATGAACAGAGAGGACGATATCGGGACAGAAGAGATCATCAAAACGGTTTGTTTAGCAAGAAACAAAACATTCGAACAACCAATGCTTTTGCGGATGATAATAGCAGAAAAAATAGTCGGTCAGGCAAAGAAGGCCATCAGGTTTTGTCAGATAAATACCTACGAAGATTTATTCTGAGCATTACTATCACAACTTTCGACACCAACCACCATAAGCGGAAGCCGGAGTAGGATGCAACAGGCGAAGCAAGGACAAACCGCAGGCGTACAGTCTTATGTAAACCGCTATCGTCAGAGTCTATGAGGACTGGAGTACGACATTCAAGCTAAGCATAGAAACCCGACTGCTAGGAACATAGCATTGGAAGAAGGGACACATGAGGCTATAAGATTCTTCCTTTTCAACCTGCGTGTGATAATAGCTCAGCTAGTACTTCCTATGAAACCCGGATCAATGAATGAAGCCCAAGAGGAAGCAGGTAACATAGAAGCATGGCTTAAAGAGTCAGAACGAAACCTGAACATAGCTAGACTTCCACCATCATCAAGACCCATGACAAGACCAAACCTAGAATACAGAGGGAATCCGAGACCCAAAACATGCACCGAGACTAACAGACTGACAACTAACCCGATACGCTGCGAGCACTGACAAAAAATAGGATATCAGAAGTCACAGTGTTACCCGTTAAAGAACACGAATTTTCTTGGAGTCCAGACAGGAAAAATTCCGCCAAAACTAGACAACCAGAGACTAGAAGATTATATTACACGCCCGGCGAGCTACGATGCATTGAAAGATGATTCCCGGGAACCCACCGACGAGGAAGACTTCTCATTGACACCGGCGCTGGAGCCAACCTCATCAAGTGAGGACTGGTTAAAGACCCGATAAAGTTAGAGCCAGATAGAGTAATTCAATTAGGTTCCACGAAATACAAAATCTCTAGCTACACACCGGTAAAAGATAGGCAGTTAACACACGAATTACAAATAGTAGAGGACAACTTCCCATTGATAGAAGACGGAATAATAAGATCACCCTTTCTTGAAAAATATCAATATACAATCAGTATCAAGCAACTCCAACTTGATAACGATGTCTCTGAATTACAGACGACTCCGACCACCCAGATAGTCCCCAGCAGACGATCAGTTACCCACGTAGTTAAGCTCAACGATGAACCGGTTAGTGTTTGTTTCTTTAATAATGGTGAGCATGATATTCAAATTGAGAATCACAGTCAAATAGACTCATATAATCCCAAAATCACTGAAATATTGACCACGCTCGGACTCTATCACATAGAAGAACTTTTCAGAATATCTATTAAGAAAATTATATGCTTTTATCATAACATCTTTCCAACTGACGATGAAACTTTACCCTGTACCACATTATCCGAACACAACATGTTCGTAAAAACAGACGGACCCGTCAATATTAAGACTTACAAAATTCCGGAATGTCACAAAAAAGAGATCCAAAGCCAAATAAGAGATATGTCAGATCAAGGTATAATAGAAGATTCAGGTTCACCGTATAACGCACCAGCCTGGGTAGTGCCCAAAAAACTGGATGCGTCTGGCAAACAAAAATGAAGAATTGTGATTGACTTTCGGAGGTTAAACGAGATCACCGATCGGGTTGCATATCCACTTCAGCAAGCCGATGACATATTCGCCCACCTAGAAAATGCCAAATTCTTCAGTGTATTGGGCCTCTCTTCAGGCTTCCATCAAATACCTATGAACCCCAACCACAAAAGGTACACTGCCTTCAGCACGACGGAAGGACATTTTCACTACAAAGAATGCCTTTCTTTATAAAGTATGCGCCAGCCACATTCCAAAGAATGATGGACAACGCATTACGAGGACTGACTGACAAATACTGTTTTGTATATTTAGACGATATAGTAATATTTGGGAACACTATAGACGAACACAATCGCAACCTAGCAATAGTGTTTAACAGACTGAAGGAAGTTGGACTGAAGATACAGCATGACTAATGTGAATACCTAAAGCCCGAACTCGAATACCTAGGACATATCATCACTAAAGACGGAATTAAACCAAATCCCAAAAAGATAGAATCAATCAAAAATTTTCCCAATCCTACAAACATAACAAATGTAAAATCATTTCTCGGACTAGTTAGGTACTATCGGAAATTCATTAAAAGCTTGGCCAAAATCGCGAAACCCCTAACGATCTTATCCCAAAAGGAAACTCCCTTTCACTGGAAGGAAGAACAACAATCAGTATTTAACACTTTGAAAAATAAACTATGCGAGCAACCTATACTACAATATCCGGATTGTAACAAGAGATTTGTACTGACTACGAATGCCAGCAACGAAGGGTTAGGAGCTGTGCTCTCACAGGACGGACATCCCTGCAATTTCATCTCACGTACCCTGAATTCCGCAGAAGGAATTTTTAATACCACGAAAAAAGAGCTGCTAGCCATAGTTTGGGCGATCAAAAGGTTACGCCAATACTTACATGGAAGACACTTCATAATACAAACGGATCATCAGGCATTGAAATGGTTACATAATATAAAGGATCCATCATCGAGACTAATGAGATGAAGATTGAGGCTAGAAGAATATGACTATGAGATCGAATATAAGAAAGGAAAGTATAACGTAGTAGCAGACGGATTATCACGATTATTCCCGGCGCGAATAGTGAAAGACGAAAAGGTAAACATCAAAATGCGAATAATAAACCCACAGAAAATAGAGGATTCCCTACCAGACGAACAAGGAAGCCCATCAACCATGACGAACGTAGGTGATGAAAATGAACTGCTCGAAGCATATGAAGACTGGAAAACATCACCAAGCAAGAATACGCCAATCAAACTGGAAACTAAAAAACCATACTGGACCCAAGTATCTTACGACCTCCTAGAACCATATAGCGAAAAAGATTGGTTACTCAAATTACATGCACTCATTTCTCTGCAACAAAACCTGAAGAACATAAAATTCGGCAAGCAAGATAACAAAGGACTGGGCTTGATCAATGTACAACTAATGTTAAGATACATAATGAAGTAT
Organism: Lasioglossum baleicum; assembly: GCF_051020765.1. Classification (NCBI taxonomy): domain Eukaryota; kingdom Metazoa; phylum Arthropoda; class Insecta; order Hymenoptera; family Halictidae; genus Lasioglossum; species Lasioglossum baleicum. Next base: position 9,099 of record NW_027471102.1, read on the forward strand.
TATGAAGGTGAGAATCTAATATTTACCACAGAACGTCTAAAGGAACTTAATCAAGATGAAATCAAGCAAATCCTAAAGGAATCCCACGACCTACAACAACATATTGGAGAAAACCGCACGATTGAACTAATCAAAAGCAAACACTATTGGAAAAACTTAGAATAAGATGTAACGGAATACATAAGAAGCTGCAAAACCTGTCAGACCAACAAACTAACAAGGACAAGACCAAGAGAAGAGGCAATCATCACTGATACTCCAGAAAAGCCAAAGGACAACGAAGGGCTCGACATAATTGGACCATTACCAAGAACCAAATCAGGAAACCAGTTTATACTCTCAATACAAGACCGCATAACAAAATACCTAAGGCTGATACCCTTAAAGTACCAACAAGCTTCATCAATAATTCACTTCCTCTTAGATTATTACATATACATATTTTCCACCCCAAAACACATACTAACCGACCACGGGCAGGATTTCATATGTAAATTAATGAGAGAATTTAAAAACTTGTTTAACGTAAAACATATAAAAACCACCAGCATTCACCCACAGTCTAATGGTAGTCTCGAAAGTGCTCATGCAATGATAAAGGTCATGCTGGGAACTGATATTGGTCACCAACAAAATTATTAGGATGAAAAACTGAAATGCATTAGCATAGCCTACAACACCACGATTCATGCAGGTACAGGTTATTCACCTTTTGAATTAACATTCGGAAGACGAGCCAATCTACCTTCTGCTATAGCAATTACCCCTAATTTATCTAAAGACACTCTGGTAGAACTTTATGAACAAAGACATCTAGAATACTCAGAACAGGCGAAATGAATAACTGAAAAAAATAGAGAGAAATATAAAGCTTTACAAGATAGTAAAATCAAACTTAAAAGTATATACAAGAAAGGAGACTTGGTACTTTTACAGAATGAATGTAAAGCTAATAAACTCGATCAGGAATGGTTAGCACCGTACGAGATATTCGAAGTTAAAACCCCTAATTATGTTATATTCGTATATGATAAACTAGTTACAGTACACGGGAATAGAATCAAACCATATTATTCCAGATCCAAATAATCAAAGGCAAGGAACTAATTATTCAGGAGGTAAAAAACAGCCAAATAGTAACGGAAGAAATTGAAACCGCGTATACATATCACACAGAAACAAAAATTACACTAATATTTAGCATAAAAGAACTAACTGACACTATGGAACATATATATCTACCATCAAACGCAACCCAAAAGAATACTGCAAACAGCAACAAACAGACTGCGAGACTACAGACTATCAAACTATAAAATCGGGGGTTAATAATCTCCAACGACGATTAGATGAACTACGAACTCTGTTACACCTTAGACCAAAAAGAGGACATATTAACGCCATAGGTAGCATATCTAAATCATTGTTTGGAACTATGGACGAAACTGACCTGAAACTTGTGAATGAAAATCTAGACAAACTCTATGACAGACAAAATACATTCTCTCAAATAATACAAAACCAAACAGCATTAATGAGAAGTATCATACATGACGATGCATCATAACACGTATTGGATAGAATTAATCAAGGAGATACAAGGATAGTTCAAATGGAAAATGAGGAACACTTAATCGATACATTATTAATTATAGAAATAATATTGTCGGACCAAGCGAATAGAATCGACGACATTTACCTCATGTTAACGTTAGGCAAAAAGGGTATAATAGACACAATATTCATACCTATAGATACATTTATAAGTACAATGGTGAAATTAACAACTTTCCATGATCAATTCATAGAACTAACAATACCTAACATTCAATCGATTACCGATATTAGCGAATTAGTTCTAACAACTATAGAAGACACACTAATATACCAAATTAAAACTCCAATATTAGAAAAAGAACCATGGTAACTTGTAAAATACTACGCTGTACCCATGAAATCAGGAGAAATATTCATAGCCCCAATTCTGAACCACGAATATGCGTTAATACGAACATCCGCACACATAACAATGGACAATGAAGGATTGCGAACACTATGTAAAACCACCAGTATAGGATTTGTTTGTAGAAATCATCAACGATACGGCAAAGAAGAAAATGTATGTAAATCTAAATGCAGTACGGCAATATTCATGATAGATCACCCATCATTCATACCTATGAAAACCAATAACAAATTCATCGCGATACCTGAAAATAGCATAACGATTTCGGTCTAATGCACAGCACACGAAACAGTCCGCCTAGAAAAACCTACTATAATTTCAGCCAAACACCCTTGCACACTTTCATACGCAGGCAACACAATGAAAATAGGAGAAGTACAAAGAGAAGCAACTATAAGACTAAACAACTACACTATCGCAAGAAACATAGACGCAGAAAATGCTGGATTCATATCAGACAAAATACCTATAAGACCTAGAGTCACACCAAATTTCAATAGCTACAAACACAATTCAGATCTATTAGATGAACAAATCAATAAAATGCAAACCCAACACAGACTCAACACACTAACCAATGTATCATGCTCCATACTCACCTATATATGATGGATAGGTAGTATTAGTATCATTAGTATTAGTCACATGTTACACTTTGCATAAGACAGGATTACTAAAGCATTGCATACCTGCGAATTTATGCATAAAGATATTTTGTAATAACAACCAAATCACGAAATCTCCAAGCACCAACACCGTAATACCAGTATCTACACCGATTCTACGAAGACCTAGGGTGACCTTCCAAGACCAAGAAGAGGACGAAGGATCAGTCATCCAAATCAAACCCGAGATCGTACGCTTCACAGGAGTGAAGCGCAATCTAAGAAGGGGGGGTGTGACGCCAGCCAAACTCCAGCCGACGCATCACTAGATGCATCGCCCAGACAGCAACCGTAGCAAAATCTGCCAAGACCAGACGGCACGTGGCTAGGAACCGCTTACTCAACTACAAAATTATAGTGTAAAAACCGAGCACAAACGAATAAAGCAATTCTATACTATACCTCAAACGGAACGTTTCCGCATTCGTATACCTATCCTGAAAACCTACGTTAAATATATAAACTCGATCCACATCTGTATTAAACTAATTTTCCGAAATAAGTATTAATACAAGAAACATAGTTTCTTTTAGAAAGGGGGCTTTACCACCGAGGTTGAAGACCCGCCCATTTATATTTTAAATCAATACTTGCCACGTATTTCCCCGTGACAAGATTGGTTTATATTTCATTTCAATACTTGCCACGTATTTCCTTATGACAGACGGGAACGACTCTACTCAATGGTCGTCGGAAATTTCTATTGCCGTGATATTTTACCGTAAGCATTTTTTCCCTGTTTTCAATCTACTTATAAATACTGAAATTTAATATTGTGATATTTTCGATACGTTTCAAAATTCTCAAATTTTATTTTGAAAAATCGTATTTCTTTGTAAAAGTTCCTTTCGAATTGGTTCAGCTTACGCTTGTAACAGTATATTGTCAAGCTTGTTGTTATTTTAAACTATTGGCTGTATTCGTACCAACCCATCCGGCGAAAGACGACTGTCGAAGTCTTGTAGTTGTACACGGCAGCTCGAAGAGGCATTACTGTATGGTATCAGTCAATTCCTTATCCTTGATTTTGTACCATATGCATTCTGTCATAGTTTTCTATTTATTTATAGATACTGCAATTTACTGTTGTGAAATTTTTGTTCTTCTTCGAAATTTTCAACTTTCATGTAAGGAAATTGTATTTCATAGTAAAAGTGCCGTTGAAATTAGTTGAGTGTACGCATACGACAATATTTTGATAAACTGATTGTTGTTTCATATGATTGCCTGTATACGTACCCGCCCTTCCCGAGCGGCACGACTGGCGTGGTCTTGCAGTTGCGTTCGGTACAGCGGAGCGACAATTCCCTATGTACATTGTTAGTTTCTTCATCGCTAATATTGTAACGTAAGAATTCATTCGCAGTTTTCTATTTTTTTCTTCATGTTGTAATTTACTGATATGGTATCTTCGATTTTTTCAAAATTATTAATTTCTAGTTTACAAAATTTTATTCCATAGTAAAAGTGTCTTTGGAATTTGTTGACTGTACGTTTATGACATTATTCGGTTAAACTTATTGTTAATTTATACGACTGTCTGTAGACGTAACTACGCTTCCGGGACAACACGGCTGAACTTGTCTTGTAGCTGCGTTCACTAGATCGAAGCGACACTGCTCTATGTCCTATGTTCATTTTTTTAACCTTGACATTGTACCACTTGCATTCTTTCACTATTTTTAACTTATTAGTTCAAACAGTAATTTCCTGTTTCGATTTTTTGATATTTTGAATATTCCCAATTTCTAATATCAATCATTGTATATTTTATGAATGGTGCCTTTGGAATTTGATGAGTGTACGCTTATGACAATATGTTGTTGAATAGTTAGATATTAGATATTATTTTCTCCATATGTACCTACGCTGCCGGAGTGACAGCACTGGATTCGTCTTGCTGTTGCGTTCGCTAGGTCGGAGCGACAAATGATGTATGGTCTATGTTAATTTCTTTAACCATGATGTACTACAGTATGCATTCCTTCGCATTCTTCCATTTGTTTATATATATATTGTAATTTACTGTTTTAATACTTACGGATTCTTCCATAATTTCCAATTTCTAACATCAATCACTGTACATTATATCAAAAGTGTCTTCGGAATCAGTTGAGTGTACGTTTATGTCATCAGCTTTCTATATTTGTTGTTATTTTAAACGATATTGCATGTATGTGCCAACGCTTCCGGAGCTACACGGGTGGAGTTCTCTCGCAGTTGCGCTCGGAATGTCGGAGCGACTGTGCTGAATGGACTTTGACAATATCTTTGACCTTGATATTATACCGTGTGCATTGTTACTCTGTATTCTGTTTATGTCTACATACTGTAATTTACTGTTAAGATATCTCTAATTCTTTTCAAAATTTTAAATTTTTGTTTAAAAAATTGTATCTATCAGTGAAAGTGTCTTTGGAATTTGTCGAGTGTACAGTTATGCCAATTTTATGTTGAAATTTATTCTTATTTTACATAATTGTCTTTATACGTATATACGACTCCGGAGCGACGCGCCTGTTATGGTCTTGCAGTTGCGTTCGGCATATCGGACCGACACTACGATATTATCTTCGTTAATTTCTCTAAACCTTGATATTGTGCCGAATGTATTCTTGCGATATTCACTATTTATTACTACATTCTGTGATCTACTGTTTTGATATTTCCGATTTTATTCGAACGCTCCAATTTTTAACTTCAGAAATTGTATTTTTTGGCAGAAGTGAAAATATCACTGCTGTAATATTCAGTATGTACAAATAAATGAAAAACAGGGAATAAATTCTTACTGTACAATGTTATGGTTAAAAACATTATCGAAATACCATCAAGTAGTTTCGCTCCGCTCTGTCGTACGCAACTACAAGACATCGCCAGTCATCTCGCGCAACAGCGTACGTACATACACAGGCAATCATACAAAATAACAATTATTTAAACAAATTAATGTCATACGGGCACACTGAACTAATTCAAAGTCACTTTTCCTAGATGTACATTTTTCTAAGATAAAGGATGAAAATTTTGAAGAAAAATCGACAATATCATAACAGTCAATTACAGAATGCATAAATAAATGGCAAACGGAGAAAAAATTCATGCGGTAGAGAATCAAGGTTATGGAAATAATCGGTGTCCATTCAGTAGTGCCGATCCGTTCTGCCGTACCCAACTACAATACCAGGCTAGTCGTGTTGCAGCGATATCGTATGTACGTATACAGACAATCATATAAAATATCAATTGGTCCAACAAAATAGCGTCATATACCTAAGGACAACTAATTCAAAGACTGTTTTGCCAAGGAATACAATTTTTAATAATAATGATTGAAAATTTAAAATAAAAGAAAATCGGAAATATCGTAACAGTAAATTAACATTAATTGTAAATAGGTTGAAAACTGCGAAAGAATACAAACGGAATAAAATAATGGTTAAAGAAACCATCGAATACCATCCAGTAGTTCCGCTTCCACCTGCGGTACGTAATTACAAGTCCTCGTCAGTCGAGTTGGCTCGACAACGAAGGTAGCTATAGAAACAATCATATAAAATAACAATAACTTTTAAGAATTTCGACATGTACGTACACTCAACTAATTCCAAAGGTACTTTTCATGTACGATACACCGACAGCGTAGGTACGTGTACTGGCAATAAAACAATACAAGAAACAAATTGTCCAAAATAATGTCACATACGTACACTCAACTTATTCCAAAGACCACTTTTACTATGCAGAAATTTGTGAATTTGAAATTAGAAACTATGAGGAAACCAAAACATATCAAATCAGTAAATAACAGTATGCATAAATAAATGGAGGATTGGTAAACAATGCATAGGGTACAATATTATGGTTAAAGGAATTAATGATGACCATAAAATATGTCGCATCATACGTACGCCAACGACAAGAGCACTCCAGCCGTGTCGATCGGCTGCGTAGGTTTCGTATAGTGACAAACGTATAAAATATCGAATAGGTTTCACGAATACTCCTTTTCATATGAAACACAATTTTCGATATATAAGAAGCTGAAGATTAAAAAAAGGAACAGAAACATCATAACATTAAATTACGGAATGCTGAAACAACTACGAAGCTGCAAATGAATGCATACGATACAGAGTCATGGTTAATGGAATTAAGAAATACCATCCAGTAGTGGCGCCCCAATATGCCTGAACAACTACAAGACCATTCTGGTCGTGTAGATCTGGCAGCGCAGGTACGTATGCAGACAATCATATAAAATAACAGATAATTTGACATGATTTTGTCATAAACCTAGACTCACCAAACTTAAAAGAAACTTTTACTAAGAAATACTGTTTTTTTAAAACAAAATTGAAAACATTGAAGAACATGGAAAATATCATAAATGTGAACTACTCATGTAGGGATAAATAGAAGACTGCGAGATTGCATACGTTACAACATTGAGGATACGGAATTTAACAAAGACCATATAGCAGGGTCGATCCGTTCTGTCGGACGCTACAACAAAACCTCGCCAGTCGTGTTGCACAAACAATGCAGCGACGTACACAGACAATCATATGTAGTAACATTTGTACTTATCAAAATACTGTCACTAACGTAGAGTCAACAAGTTCTAATGACACTTTTACTAGTAAACAAATTTTGTTAAATAAAAGTGGAAAATCTTGAAACAAATTGAGAATATCATTACAGTAAGTTATAGCATGTATAAATAAATGGAAAAATGGGAAAAATGCATACGATGTCGAGGTTGGAGAAATTAACGATAGTCATACAGTAGTGTCGCTACGATGCACCGAACGCAACTGCAAGTGCACTCCAGTCGTGTTGTTCCGGAAGCATAGGTGTGTATGCAGACAATCATGTAAAAATAACAATAACATTAACAAAATAATGTCATAAACGTGCACTGAACTAGATCCAAAGACACTTGTATACAGAAACACAATTTTCTCAAATAACAATAGACAATTTCGAAAAAAATTGTAATGTCCATAACAGTAAACTGCAGTATTTGTATATAAATATAAAAATTAGATAGAATTACTTGCGGTTCATAATCATGTGTTAAGAAATTAAAGGAGACCATACAGTAGTGTTGCTCGATCTGCCGAACCATCATTCACTGTTCGAATATTACAGCAGGAGGTCAAGCCATTGTAGAAATTTACCCATTCGTATACAGTCTAACTTTTTACCGTAGGCCATTCCTCCCGAGAAGCAAGCCCGCTTTATTGAGGGCATAACTTCGTGTTCCGAGAAGCAAATTAGTAGACATTTTAGTGACGGGCACTGTAATTTCGTGTATGCATTAGAAAATCGGAACACTGATTGATCATGACATTACAGCCCCCTTTGAGAGTGGAACGACCAAGTGATAATTTCACACACACCGTGATTCCGAGAGTCAACCCAAGAAAACGGAGAAGTTAGTCCTCTAAACAGAATTGGGAGTTGACACTTTATTTCGCAGTTTGAATAGTAATATAGAGCGTCAAACCGTTGGAGAACGTCACCAATTGGTATAAAGTCAAACGTTTCACCGAAGAACTTACCCTCCGAACACCTAGCCCGCTGTATCGACAGTACAGCAGCGTGTTCAAAGGAACGAATTAGCATACATTTTAGTGATGATCACCTTAATTTCGTGTATGAAACAGAAGAACGAGTGTGCGAAAGTTACCACCATCTTTGAAGGTCGAACGGCTAAGTCTATAGCTTCACTTATCCTATGATTCGAGAGCCAAACCAGGTATTCCGGGAGTAAATGCGCTGAACTGTATAGCAATAGACACCGTAATTCACGGTATGAATATTAAAGTGGCGGGTCAAACCGTTTGCGAACGTTACCAGTTTCTACAAAGTCAAACATTTTACCGAAAGCTTTACCGCCCCTGAAGATAACCCGCTGTATCTGAAGAATAATTCCGCGTTCAGAAAAAGAAATTATTATCCATTTTAGTGCCCGAACCTCAATTTCATGTATGAATTAGAATGTCGATGATCAAACCGACCGAGAACATAAACCACCCTCTCCGAGAGTCGAACGGGAAGGTCAGTAGCTTTACCTACCCTTTGATTCTGGGGGTCAAACCAGGTAGTCCGTGAGTAAAGCCGCTGAACAGTATTGGCAGTAGACACCGTAACGCACGGTATGATTATTAATGTAGAGCGTCTATCCGGCTGGGAATGTTACGGATTGGTTTAAAGTCATAAGATTAACAGAAAACTTCACCCTCCAAAGCCTATCTTGCTGTATCGCGAGTATAACGTCGTGTTTAGTGGAACTAACTACTTTACAGGTCATGACGGGCACCTCAATTTCGTGTATGAATGAGAAGATCGATTCGTCATGCCCCCTGGTAACATTACCACCTCTTTTGAGTGTTGCACAGCTAAGTCAATATCTTCATCTAAAATTTGATACGGCGAGCCGATCAAGGTATTACGGGAGAAAATCTGCAAAGCATTCTGGGCATTAGACACCTCATTTTAGGGCTTCAATATTAAAGTAGATCGGTAACCTATTTGAGATGGTTACCATTTGTATCAAGTCAAATCTTTTTCGATAGCCATACTTGCGGTGAATACACGCCGCTGTATCGAGAGTATAACATCGTGTTCGCCAAGTAAATTAGTATGCATTCTAGTGACGGGCATGATAATTTCTCGTATGAATTACAAAGTTCCGGGGTCAAAACGTTCGAGAACGTTGCCACCGTCTTTGAGAATCAAACGTCTAAATCAGTAGTTTCACCTATCCCGTGATTACGAGAGTCAAACAAGGTATTCCGGTGAAAACCCGTTGTACAGAATTGGCAATAGACACCTTAATTCATTGTATGGATATTAAAGTTGAGCGTCAAACAGATCGAGTACGTTACCAACTGTATAAAGGTCAAACCTTTTATCGAATAACTTATCGACCTAGAACGAACACTGAACTAGCGAGTGTCTTGCTTAGTGCTCACAGAAACAAAATAGTAGTCTATTATAGCTGACGGAGACCTTATTTTCGTGGTCTGAATAGCAGAATCGAGAGTCAAACTACTCTACAACGTTACCACATTCATTCGGATTCGAACGGCTAAGTAAGTAGCTTCACGTATTCTAGGATCCCGAGAGTCGCTTCAGCGGTTGGGCTTCTCGGAAGGTATGGCCTTAGGTTAAAAAGTTTCACTCGAAACTAAAAGATGAAGCTCTATAACCGTCAGACGCTCTACCTTCATATTGGTACGGTGAAATAAGCTGTCTATTGACATTATTGTCCAGGCGGATATGCTCCCGGAATACCTGGTTTGACTTTCGGAATCACAGGATAAGTGAAGGATATTGACTTGTCCGTTCGACGCTCAAAGTGGGCGGTTAAGTTCTCGAGCAGTTTGACCATCGATCCTTCTAATTCATACATGAAGACACGGTGCCGGTCACAGAAATGAATTCTAATTTCTTTCTGTGATCACGAAGTTATTCTCTGATACTGCGGGTTAGTTTTTCGGTGGGTAAGGTCTTCGGTAAAACGTTTGACTGTATACCAATTGTTAAAGCTGTCAAACAGTTTTACGCCATACTCAATTAATCATACCTTGGATTGTGGAGTCCATTGCCAATAGTGTACAGCGAATTGACCCCTGGGATACCAGGTTTGATTATCGAATAGCAGGATAGGTGAAGCTGTTGTCCTCAGCTGTTCGACTCTCAAAGATGGTAAGATCATTTTCGTAGGGCGCGACTCTCGATTATTCTGTTCGTACATGAAAATAAGGTGTGCTTCTGCTATAATGTCTAGTAATTTGTTTCTATCAGAGTTGAGCATGACACTTGCTGCAGCGGCGAATGTTCTTGAAGGCAAGGTACCCGGTAAAATCTTGACTTTATACCATTTGATAATGTTCTCCGTCGTATTCACCTTCAACCTTAATATTCAAATCGTGAATTAAGGTGCCGGTTGCTAATACAGTCCAGAGGATTTACTACCGGGCTGCCTGGTTCGCTTCTCGGAATCACATGATATGTGAAGCTATAGACTTAGCCGTTCGTGTCGCACAGAAGCTCGTATCCTTCTCGAACGGTTTGACCCTCGGCCTCCTAATACATACGTAAAGTTAAGATACCCGTCACTGAAATGAACACCAATTTCTATTCCTGAATACGAAGTTATACCCTTGAAACGCCGAGGTTGTTTCTCCGTGGGTACGGGCTTCGGTAAAGCCTTCGACTTCATAGCAATTGGAAATGTTCTCAAACGGTTTTCCCGTTCAACTTACTATCCAAACCGTGAACTAAGGTGACTTTTGCCCATACTGATCAGTGCAATTGCTTCAAGAAGACCTGGTTGGAATTGGGAATCACAGTATAGATGAAGCTGTTAACTTAGCCGCTCGAGTGTTATAGACGGTGGTAACGTCCTTGAACGGTCTGATCCTCGAACTTCTATTTCATACATGAAATAAATATGCTAGTCGCTAACACATAAACTAATTCGAACACGGTGTTATACTTTCGATACATCGGATTAGATTCACCGTAGGTAAGGCTTTCGGTAATTGTTTGTCTCGATAGAAGTTGTTATCGTTCTCAATTGGTTTGGCTCCCCTATTTAATATTCAAACCGTGATATGAAGTGTCGAATGCCAATACTATGCAGCGGATTATCTCCCGGAATACCTAGTTTGTCTCTCCGAATGTCGGGACATGTGAAGCAATTCACTTAGTCCTTCGTCTTTCACAGAAGGTGGTAACGTTCTCGATCGCTTTGACTCCCAATGCTGATATTTTTACAGAAATATGCGGTGTTCGTCCGCTAATATATAACTTATTTTTTTCCGTGCACATTAAGCAGGATACTCGCGACAGCCGGTAGGTTCTCGGAAGGTATGGTATTCGGTAATAAGTTCGTCTCTCTAACAATTAGTATCGTTCAACAACGGATGGACTCTGCACTGTAGTATATATACCGTGAAATATAGTGGCCTAATGCAAATACTGTACAGCGGATTTACTCCCGTATTATCTGATATGAATCTCGGAAGCACTGGATGGGAGTAGCTATAAACTTAGCCGCTCGACTCTCAAAGATGGTGGTTACATTCTCGAAATGTTTGACCCTCGATCTTCTACCTCGTACGTGAAATTAAGGTGCTCGTCACTGAAATGAGTACTAATTTTTTTTTCTCGAACACGAAGTAATACTCTCGATGAAGCGGGTGAGGTTCGTGGAATGTAAGGTCTACAGTAATCCATTTCAATTCATGCCAATAGGTAACGTTCTCTAACGGCTTGACGCCCTACCATAGGACTAAAGCCGCGGATAAAGGTGTCATTGCCAATTCGGGACAACAGATTAACTCACCGCTATATCTGGTTGGCTTCTCAGAATCACAGGATAGGTGAAGCTATTGACTAAGTCGTTCGGCTCCGACAGAAGGTGGCAATGTTCTGCTGCGGTTTGATCCTCGATCTTGTATTTTATGCACGAATATATGGTGTCCCTCTCTAAAATGTATACTAATGTGTTTCTCTGGGCTCCAAGTTATACTCTTGTTACAGCGGATGTTGTTTCTCGGATGGGGAATATCTTTCGCGTAAGCTTCGACTCCATAGCAAGTGATCACGTTCTCGAAGGGTTTCACTCTTGACACCAATATCGTACCATGAATTAAGATGTCCATTGGTAATGCTGCACAATGGATTGATTCCCGGAATCGCTGATTTGACCACCGGAATAACTAGATTTGTGAAACCATTGACTTAGATGCTCGGTTCTTAACATTGATAGTATCGTTCTCGATCGCATTGACTCTGGATTTTCCTACTCATACATGTAATTATGTTGACCCTCTTCTAAAATGTTCACTAATCTCTTTCCTGCAACACTATATTAGACAATCGCTAGTTGGGTGTTGGTTCAAGGAAGATAAGTTATTGGATGGAACGCAAGACATTGTACCAGATGGAAACGTTCTCGAATGGTTTGACGCTCTACATTAATATTCAAACCGTGATTTAAGTTTTCTATTGCCAATAGAGTTCAGAGTTCAGCGGATTTACTCCGTATTACCAAGAATCAGCACTCTCGGAATCACTGGATGGGTGAAGCTATTGACTTAGACCTTCGTCTCCCACAGATGTTGGCAACGTTCTCGAGCGGTTTGGCCGTGAATCTTATGAGTCATATATGAAGAGAAGGTGCCCGTCACTAATATTTATACTACTTTATCCCTCTGAGCACGATGTTATACTCTAGACCCATCGGGTCAGTCTTTCGGAGGGTAAGGCATTCTGTAAGAAGTTTGACCCTACACGAATAGGGTAGTGTTCTGCAAGGGCTTGATGGCCTGCTTTAATATCCAAACCGTGAATTTGGGACAATACTCTACAGCGGATTTGCTGCTGCAATACCAAGCTTGACTCTCGGAAACACAAATATCGATGAAGCTGTTGACTCAGCCGTTTCGACATTAAAAGTAGCTGGTCACGGTCTCGAACGATTTGACAATCTATCTTCGAATTCATACCTGAACTTAAGGTGGACGTCAGTAAAATGTATACTAATTTATTTCTCTGGACACGAAGATATACTCTCGATACAGCGAGATACAATCTCGGATGGTAAGGCCTTCGCTATACAGTTTGACTCCATGCCTATATGTACCTTTCGACAAAGGTTTGATACCGAACATTAATATTCGAAGCGTGAACTGAGGTGTCGATTGCTAATACGGTACGGCGGAATTACTCTCCGAATACCTGGATGACCTTCGGAATCACATGACTAGTGCAGCTCTTCACTTGGCCGTTCGTCTCTCACATAAGGTGGCAACGTTCTCTAACGGTTGGACCCTCGGCTTTCTAATTCATACATGAAGTTATGGTGCCCGTCACTGAAATGCAGACTAATTTCTTTCTCTGAACACGAAGTTATACTCTCGACGCTGGCGGTTAATTTTTCGAGGGATAAGGTCTTCGTTAATACGGTTGACTTTACAGCAATTGGTTTCGTTCTTAATCGAATTGACGCCCATCATTAACATGAAAACCGAGAATTATGTAGTACCAATACTGTTCAGCGGATTCTGTTCGGAATACCTTGCTTGACTTTCGGAATCCGAGAATAGGTGTAGCTATAGAATTAGCCGCTCGACTCTCTAAGAAGGTGTTGCCGTTCTGTAACGATTTGTCCCTAGATATTCAAATTCATACTCGAAGATAAGGTGCCCGTCACTGAAATGAATAATAATTTCATTCACTCGAAACGCATTTATACTCTCGTTGTAGCGGGTCAGGCTATCGGAAGGTAAGGCCTCCGGTAAGACGATTGACTTTATACAAATCGGCACGTCCTTCATCGATTAGACGATCTGCTTTAACATTGATACCGCGAATTAATGTGTCTATTGCCACTACTGGTGACTGGACTTTCTCCTGGTATACCAGGTTTGACTCTCGGAATCAAAGGATAGGGGAAGGTATTGAATTAGCCGTTAGGCTCTCAGACAGGGCGGTCAAGATGTCGAACGGATTGACAATAGACCTTCTAGTTCATACATCAAATTAATGTGCCCTTCACTATAATGTATACCAATCCGCTTCGCCGATCACGAACTTTTACCCTCGATACAGCGGGATACACCCACGGAAGGAAACGTATTCTGTAAAGAGAACGACTTTATAACAATTGGCAATGTTCTCCGATGATTCGACTCCCTACTGTAATGCTCATGCCAAGAATTTGGGTGTCGATTGCCAATACTGTCCAGCGCATTTACTCCCGGAATACCTGGTTTGATTCACGGAATCATAGGATGGGTGAAGCTATTTACTCAGCCGTTCGACCATTAAGGAAGGGGGAGACGTTCCACCGATTTGACTTTCGATCTTCAGTTTTATATAAGAAATTATGGTGGCCGTCGCGAAAATGCATACAAATTTGTTCACTGAGCACGATATTGTACTCTCCTACAGCGGATGTTGTTTCTTGGAAGGGAAGATCTTCTGTGTGAGCTTCGACTACATACCAAGTGCTAACGTTCTCGTAGGGTTTCACTCACGACATTAATATTCGTACCGTGAAATAATATGTCCATTGGTAATACTGCACAATGGATTGATTTCCGAAATGGCTGGCATAACCAACGGATAGCATGATATGTGAAGCCATTGACTTAGCCGCTCGGTTCTTAAGGAAGATGGTTCTCGAACGCACTGAATCTTGATTTTCCTATTCAAACAGGCAACTATGTTGACCGTCTGCTACAATAACTAGTAATCCGTTTTTCTTCAACACTAAAATAGACAGTCGCTGTTTTGGTTGTTTGTTGTAGGATGATAAGTTATTCGATAAAACGTTTGACTTTGTACCAGATGGAATCGTTCTCGAAAGGATTGACACTCTACTTTAATATTCAAACCGTGAATTGAGTTGTCAATTGCCAATACTTTTCAGTGGACTTGCTCTCGGGTTACGTGGATTGCCTCTCGGAATCACAGGCTAGGTGAAGCCATGTGAAATAGTAGTACGACTTTAGAAGAAGTAGGTAACGTTCTCGCTCAGATTGACCACCGATATTCTAATTCATGCTTTAATCTAAGGTGCTGTCCCTAAATTGTATATTAATGTGATTCTCTAAACACATAACTGTATTCTCGATGCAGCGGGCTACTTACTCGGAAGGCACGGCCTTCGGTAAAAAGGTAGTCTCTGTACCAATTGTTATGTTATACAACTGTGTGAACCTGTACATTAATATTTATACGGTGAAGTTTGGTATTAATGCCGATGCTGATCCACGAATTTCCACCAAGTATACCTGGTTTGACTCTCGGAATCACGGGATAGGGGAGGCTATTGACTTAGCCCTTCGACTGCCAAAGAAGATGGTAACGTTCTTGAACAGTTTGACCCCCGATTTTGCTATACCTACAATGCAGATAATGTCTCCGTCTGCTATAATGTCTACAAATTCCTATCCGTGAACTATAAGCAAAGCACTCCCTACAGCCGGTTGGGCATCTCGGAGGGACAGGTCTTCGGTGAAAGGTTTTGAATCTATTCGAATAGGTATCGTCCTACAATGATTTGACGTGTGACACTAATATTCAAACCGTGAATTAATGTGTCTACTCGCAATACCTTTCAGCGGCTGTACTCCTGGAATTGCTTGTTGGACTCTCGTGATTCCAGGATCGGCTAAGCTACTGACTGACCCTTTCGACTCTCAACGAATGTGCTCACATTCCCGAACGGTTTGATGCTCGATCTCCAAATTCATTCATGAAACGTAGGTGCCCGTCACTAAAATAGATACTAATTAGTTTCTCTGAACACGACGATGCACTGACCATACGGTGGGTTAGCTTCTTGGCAGGTAAGGCCTTCGGCAAAAAGTTTGACTAAATACCAATTCGTAACGTTGTGCAATGATTTGACTCTAGTGATTAATCTATATATAGAGGGAAGTTGGGTACTTAATGCCAATTCTGTACAGCGCATTCACTCACGGAATATCTCTTTTGACGTTCTGACTCACCGGATGTATGAAGCTTCTGACTTAGCTGTTTGAATCTCAACGAAGTTTCTAACTTTTCTAACGGTTTGTCCTTCCATTTCCAAATCATACGCGAAGCTAAGAAGGCCGTTATTGAAATGAATACTAATTTCATTCTCTGAAAACGAACATATTCTCTCGATAAAGGCGCTAAAAATCGCGGAAGGTAAGGTCTTCGGTAAAACGTTTCACTTTATACCAATTAGTAACGCTTTCAATCGGTTGACGCTCTGCTGTAATATTCAAACCGTGATTACAGGTGTCTATTGCCAAAACTCTTCAGCGGATTTACGCTCGGATTACCTGGTATGGATTTCGAGAAAACAGGTTAAGTTGTGCTACTGACACATGCGTTCGTCTCTGAAATAGGGTGGCAACGTTCTCGAACGGTTTGACCCTCGACATTCTAATTCATACATGTAATTAAGGTGCCCGTCACTAAAAGGTCTACCAATTTCGATTCGATAGACACGAAGTTATGCCCACGATACAGCGGATTATGTTCTCTGAGGTAATGTATCATGTAAATAGTATGTCGATATAACAATTAGTATCGTTCTCAAACGGCTTAACGTTCTACTTCAATATTCACACCGTAAATTAATGTCTTATGGCAATACTGTTCAGCCGATTTACTCCAGCAGCACCTGGTTTGACTCTCCGAGTCACTGGATAGGTGAAACTCTTGACTTAGCCGTTCTTGTCTAACAGAATGTGATACGTTCTCGAAAGTTTTGACTCTCGATCATCTAATTCATGCATGAATTTAAGTTGCCGTCACTAAATTGTATACTAAAATTATCCTCTAATCACGAAGTAATACTCTGGATGAAGCGGGTGAGGGTTCGCGGATGCTACGGCTTTCGGTAAAACGTTTGAATTTACAACAATTGATAACGTTAACCATCGGTTTGAATCTCAATTTTAATATTCAAGCCGTGAATGAAGGTGTCTATTGCCATAGCTGTTCCACGCATTTACTCCCGGAACACCTGGCTTCACTCGCGGAATAACACCGATAGGTGGGGCTAATAACACAGCTGTGTGTCTCTCAAAGAACGTTGTAACGTTCTGGAACGGTTGGCACTCGATTTTGTATTTCATACTTGAAACTGTGGAGCCCGTCACGAAAATGTATACTAATGAGTTCCTCTGAACACGAAGTAATACTCTCGATATGGTCGGATAGCTGCATCGAAGGAAAGGCTATCGCTAAGAGTTTCACTATATACCAATACGTGTCGATCTCCGGCGATTTGACTGCAAACTGTTATGCTCACGCCGAGAATTTATTAGTCTATTTCCAATAATATTCAGCGGATTTTCTCCCGGAATACGACATTTGACCCTCGGATCATAGGATAGGTGATGCTGTTGACTTAGCCTGTCGTATTTCACAGAAGGTGGGAGCGTTCTCCATCGGTTTAACCCTCTATATTCTAATGCATACAAGAAGGAAACGTGCCCGCGACTAAAATCTGTACATATTTCTTCCACTGAACACCAAGCTTTACGATCAATATAATGCGTCAGGCTTTCGGAGGTTAAGGGTTACAGTAAAACGTTTGACTTTATTCCAATTAGTATCAATCCCCAACGGATTGACTCTGTACATTAAAATTTATACCCTGAAGTATCGTGTTTGTTTCCAATTATTTTTAAGGGGATTTATTCCGGATTACATGGTTTGGCTCTTGGGATCTCAGAATGGGTGAAGCTATAGGCTTAGCCGTACGACTCTCAGCGAAGGTGGTAACGACCTCGAACTGTTTGTCCTTCTGCCTTCAACTCATAAATTTAAAAAAGGTGTCAGTCAGAAAATGAATACTAACTTGCTTCTCGGAACACGTAGCTATAATCTCGATATAGCGGGTTATCTCCAAAGAATGTGAGGCCTTCTGTAAAAAGGTTGGCCCTATACCAATAAGAAACGTTCTACAACGGTTGGAAACTTTACCTTAATACTCGCACCGTGAATTAGGGTGTATATTGCCAATACTGTTCTGCGCATTTGCTCTCGGAATACGCGGTTTGCCTTGCGGAATAATAGGTTAGGTGGTGCTGATGATTTAGCTATTTGTCTCTCAACGGACGGAGTATCGTTCTGGAACGGTATGACCATCGATCTTGTAATTCATACATGAAACTATGGTGCCCATTACTAAAATGTGTACCAATTTTCTTCTCTGAACATGAAGTTATACTATCGGTACAGCGCGTTACGTTCTCGGATGGTAACTTATTCTGTAAAAAGAATGATATTATAACACTCGGAAATGTTCTCCAACGATTTGTCTGCCTTCTTTAATGGTCATGCCGACAAT
This sequence comes from Lasioglossum baleicum, assembly GCF_051020765.1. Lineage (NCBI taxonomy): Eukaryota > Metazoa > Arthropoda > Insecta > Hymenoptera > Halictidae > Lasioglossum > Lasioglossum baleicum. Next base: position 27,613 of record NW_027471102.1, read on the forward strand.
TCAGGAGTCAATTGCCAATGCTGTACAGCGGATATGCTCCTAGTATTCCTGGTTGATGTAATCCTGCGATACCAGGTATTGCTCTCGAACTTGCAGCATCGGTGTAGCTATTGCCATTCATGTGCGATTCTCTAAGAAGTTGGTAACGTTCTGGAAGGGTTAGCCTCGCTATCCCCTCATCCATACATGAATTTAATGGTCCCGACACTGATAAGAACACTAATTTGTTTCTTTGAACTCGAACAACACACTCCTGCTGTCAGTTATGTTCTCGGAAGGTAAGGTAATCTGCAAAAAGAATGACATTATACCTACCGGTATTGTTCACCGGCGGTTTTGACTCTCTATTTTAGCATTCAATGCGTGAGTCATGGTGTCTATTCCCAATACTGATCAGCGGATTTACTCCCGGAATACCTGGTTTGACCCTCGGAGTCAGAGGATAGGTGTAGCAATTGAATTTGCAGTTCGACTCTCACAAAAGGTGGCATCGTTCTCGCATGCTCTGACACTCGATCCTTCTATCCATACATGACAATATGGTGTCCGCCTGCTAAAATGCCTGCTCATTTCATCCTGTGAAAACTAAGCATGATAATCGCTATAGCGGATTGGATTCTCGGAAGGGAAAGTGTAGGGTACAATTAATGACTTTATTCTAATTGGTAATGTTCTCCTACGTCTTGGTCCTCGACTTTAATTTCAAACCGTGAATTATCGTGTGGATTGCCACTACTGTTAAGCGGATTTACTCACGGAATATCTGCTTGGCCTCTCAGTGTCACTGGATAGGCGATGCTATTGTCCTAGACGTTCGACTCTCACGAAGGGTGGTATCGTTCTCGATCGGGTTGACCATCGGTATTCTAATTCATACATAATGTTACGGTGCCTGTCACTGAAATGAATACTAATTTCTTTCTCTAAACACGAAGTAATACTCTCGATGCAACGGGTTAGATTAAAGGCAGGTTAAGACGATCGGTAAATGTTTGACTCGATTCATATTAGTAGCATTCTCAAACCTGTGAGACGAACTATTTTAATATTCGAACAGTGAATTATGGTGCCCATTGCCAATACTGTTCAGCGGATTTACTCACGGAATACCTGGCATGACTCTCGGAAACGCAGGATATATGAAGCTGTTCACATAGCTGATCTAATATCAAAGAGTGTGGCAACGTTCTCGAACGGTTTGACCCTCGATCTTCTAACTCATATTTGAAATTATGGAACCCGACACAGAAATGAAGACTAATTTCTTTTTCTGAACACGATGTTACACTCACGAAGGGGCGGATTAGCTACCCAGAAGGTATGTCAATCGGTGAAGTGTTTGGCTCTATACTAATACGTACGTCCTTTAATTGTTGACGGTCTGCTTCAATATTCAACACCGTTATTTAAGGTGTCAATTGCCAATACTCTTCAGCGGACTAACTCGCGGAATACCTGGTTTGACTCTCCAAGTCACAGGATGGATGAAGTTATTGACTTAACCGTTGGGCTCTCACAGAAGGTGGCAACGCC
>NW_027471103.1:0-29138 GCF_051020765.1 Lasioglossum baleicum
TGCGAGGCTGTGTTCGCGTGTCTGTATTGTGTTTGTTGCGACTGGTAAAGGGTTAAGAGTGAAACGCGGTGGATCAATGGATCGGTATATGGATTGGTGAATCGTTGGAAGATTAGCCGAAGCAACAGTCCGAGATCGTGTGGTATAGAAAAATTCTGAGAAGCAAGGAATGTCGAAGCACTTGTGATTCCATAATTTATGAGGTTTGCGTTACATATTTATTAGGCGATTATACGCGGCCCTTAAAGTCCGTTGTGTACGAAGATTCCATGAATTGCATCGCGTATGAAGCGCTCGTGAAATTTCTCATTATGTCGCACGTGGAGTTTGCGTTACGTCGCCATAGCGTGATTCATTCGAGCAAAATTTGAAGAACGAAGCAATTATTCTCTCGCGCCGCGGTACACAAACGATATGAGCGTCTTAATAATCGTGGAGGCCGATTAGTATTACGTTTTCCCGATTTAATTAACTCGCAGATATAATTGGTGATGCAACAGAAGAGGAGAAGGAAGAAATTTAAAAATTGTCTTCGTCATTTCACTTTTCCACGAATCGATATATTAATATACTATTAAATTGACCACCAAGAATATGATATATTTATATATTTGTTTTGTTCGTAAAGTAGTAAAAAAATAAACTGCAGAATTAAAACGCTCAATTGTTACTTCACCTTTAATAAATTGATTTATACGTCAACGAGTTAATCCAGCACACAGAAATTTACTCTATATAAAAAAAAATCCAATCAGCTTGATACGGAAATTGCAAAAAAAAATTCGAGAAATTTATATAGCCAGATCGGTCGTAACAAATTCATAATGCGAAATTCCGCTGAATAAAGACCTCATCGACAGATCAGTCTCTCGTATCTCTTCTCCAAACCCATAACTCTTCAAGTTTCTCATCATCATCTATCACCGCGACCCTCAGAACCCTCTAAACACACAGGCGCACACGGCGCACGATCACGGTGGAAAGCCCGGAGCCAAAAAAACATCGCATGAAGCCAACATCCTGGTACCTGAAACAACAGCATTAAGCCAATTAGGCGCGAGTCCCGAAGGGAAGAAAAACGTCCATCCGCCTTGTCTTCCGCTGGATACAGGCAATATCGTCAGAATTATCCGATCGGTCATTAAAGCCAAGGGAAGGTAGCGACCTCGGTTGATTTCCTCAATTGGTAAACAATGTGTCGAACGAGAAGCGAGGTTTCTTGCGAGGCTGTCCGCGATGGAAGAAGGGCAAAGAGGATGCTCTCCGGGTCGTAAATTCCCCATTGTGCAGTTGCATCCCTCGTCGACATTCCCTTACTCCAATTTACCACGTTTCTTTTAATAGCCGTAGAGTCCTTTGCTTCCTCCATCGTTTGGCTTCTCGCATAAAGAGCCACGGCGAGCCGGTCGTCGAACTCCTCCTCGTGACTCATCCGGCGCCTTCTCGTTATTGAAAGAATATTATTTCGTGCTAATGAGAACGATACACCAGCTACGTGAGGAGAGATAGACGAATATCGGCGACCTCTGCAATTAATCGTCGCGATTCAGCCGACTCGTCCACACTCGCCTTATCGCGGTCGAAGAATTCGAGAGTACGTGGGCCTCTTCTTGCTCTCGCGATGGAATTTCGGGTAGCGGCGTAGGAATCGCTCGGAACATGAGTCAGGAAGTTATTATCGCTAAAACCGCTAAACCCCTGAATGAGCGTTCTTGAAACTTTCATTCGAAATTCGAAACGTTGTCTCGATCACTCTTCCAATGCTTGACCGATCATTCGATGTCTTCCGTTATCTCATTTTTTTTTTAAGATTCTATTGTCTTTTCGTTTATCAGTCATTCGTGGTAGGTGTAGCGTTAAGTGTCTTAATATTATTCACACGTCGACCACCATAGTACCACCAATAGCGACTGGTGGTACTAATTTCTTAAATTCATCGCGTTTCTTCTATTTCAACCATTCATTGAAAATTCGAAGAACGTAGATACGCAAGGAACGCGTTTAAACCAATTAAAATTCTTCTTTCATCGCATTGTTTGATACTTCAGCGTTATATCCCGAGGATAATGAAGATTTTATTGTGGCGTGAAGAGTGTGTGGCAGTCAGCGTGTTGGGGATATTATTAAATTGTATGTAATAATAGTATTACTTGGCCTCCAGCGGTCTGCACGTTTCAAGCAGTCCAAAAAATGCAGCAAAAATCTGTGGATAAAAGAAATATTAACAATTAATAAAAAAAGAAAAATTGCTATTTATTTTGTGGCTTATGGGCTTTTATATCTTTACCTTTTCTTACTAATGATATCAGTAACCATTTTCCAATTATTCTTAGCTGATACACAGGAAACCTTCTACAATTGTAATATTTATTAACCAAGGTACAATTACTAACCGTAATTGTTAAGTTTTTTTTACTTCTTCTTGGATGATACATAGACAATCATTTATAATTTAATCGATAATCGTATCACGGCCGTTTCCCAACAATTCTTCGTCGATACAGAGAAAATTCTTCACAATTGAATCGTTTACTAACCAACGTTTAATCACCAATCGTACCAATACCCATTTCCCGACAATCCTTCATCATCGTGGCACAGAAAACGCACCGTGTTCCCTGAATGTTCCAACAATTCCTCGCTAATAAACAGAAAATTTTCCGCAATTATACCGTTCATCGACCAAGATTCAATCAGCCCTCGCAGCAATCCTTCGTGGGTACACGGAAAACACAATCTCCTAAATAAACCCGTAACGGTGCAGCATGCTAGCTACCTAGCCATCCATCCGCAACGCGTTAACAACACAGGTGGCCCATGAAGTACCATTGGTAATTTGCGAAACTTCGGGAACTCGGCTCCTATACGTTATCACGTTCACGCGAGCTTGCCGTAAAGGCCAGGCAGTTTTTCAGTTTCATAAACAAATCCTAGGATGGTCGTTAGCCGTGCAGCAGACGGACGGTCGCATCTGTGAGAGATCGTTACGCAATTAGCGTGAGACGAATTAATTGCTGCCGGGGAAACGAACAATGCTTCCCGGAGATTGCGTTGCGAGCAGATTGTTGAACACTCGTTCGGTAAGGTACTTCGGCACACTATTATTATGTAACCCGAGGGAATTATTAAGTGATTTGTACTCGTCTAGCGTCACCCGGCCAGATATATTGCTCGAAATAATTGCACTATCTCCTTTAGTCGCTGAAAAATTAACGGTGCAAATGCTCGTTGGTAGGTAGATAAAGTTTTATCTTCGGCGACAGGAACGGGTACCTATATAATGTCGTGCAATTAAACGATTAGCGAAACGGTAATTGATAAAAGGATGTTCCTAAATAAGCTCGGAGAGAGGTCATGAGAGAGCAGGGGAAACCAGATAATAAACTAATTGAATTCTGTCCTGGTGTAATTCACGTTGCTTTTTTGTTTCTTCCTATGGGTTGGAGATAAGGAAGTGTGTATTTCAGCTTGTCATATTCTTTGGATTTCTATAATTCAAGAAACGAGAATTCGGAATTAAAAAGTATGTTAATATGATTATCTAAGTATATCTAGTCTATTACAAATTTATTTTTAAGAAATCATTAAAAACAGATCTCTGCAGATATTGGAATATGAAATATTAACTCAGGATATAAATAATTGTAGACGTGCTTTTCAAGTCATGTCGAGATGATGATTCAATATCAAACATTGAATCTCAGTGCTTACAGAGAACCTCGAAATATTCCTTGTCTGGAAACGTATCTATATCAAGAAAAATCATTATCAATATAAAACTAAAAATATTCTTACAGAAAAATCTCTTTTTGTGTCCTTACAAAAGTCACGATATTCGTTTCTTCGATACCCTTTGTTCCTCAATAGATATCTCTATTGTTATTATTGTATATTAAAAATGTATTATCTCTTTCTCTAATCTTCCAATAAAAATATACTATATCAGGTGAATATCTCTTATCTGATGATATCTCTGCTGAAATAGGAACCTGTCAAAAAAAAATATATATATATTATTAGAGAAATTAATTTTATATATAAATATACATATATTTATATTACTTACTTCAAGTGGTCCAATAAAAAAATACCGTATTAAACGTCCACCATGTTATCTCTTAATTATTTCATATCTGTTCAAGCAATTTCTCGCAGTCAAACTGATCTTCAGCAATACGATCCCCGTTTCCGCTTTCGATCCGATTTCCCGGTTGTTTCCGCGGTTCTTTATGCAAAAATATTTCGCGCTGAAATATTAATGCCCGGCATCCTGCCTACGACACGTGTTACTGTCGTAAATCACCGATGAGAATTTATGTGGAGCGAAGTACGCTTGTTACGCATCGACTCCGACACACTTCATTTTTCCTTCCTTTTTTTTCTACCCTCAATTCCCGCTCTCGTTCTTCTCTTCGCCATTTTTCCCCACTTTTTCCCCATCCTTTTCCCGCGTTATCGAAGCCAACGTATCGTTATTCCGCTAACGTCGCCGTTCAACGACAATGCGCATCCGTTTTCGGAACGCGATCGTTCACACGACCGATCGGTCACGCCATCTACTTCCAGACGCCATTTTTACACGCGTGTTTTCCAATCGCGTCGATAATTTCACGCTCTTTCTTCTCGCACGCGTGATCCCACGGAATGTTCTGGGTAATTGCAAGACGACAATTGAATTTTGGAAAAGAATTACCGGTGTTTGTGTTAGATTTTGATAGTGTGCATTGTTTTTGGGCATGAGTGGTTTGTTAGAGAGGTTAGGTCGAAGGTTTTGGCGTATAAATTTTTGCTAGGAATTGAGATGTTGTTCGGTTGTTTTATTAGTATTATGAGTTAATATAATAGTGTAATAATAAGAGGATGACAAGAGTAGAAATATGTTGAATAAAGGAGAATAATATAGAATAATGACAAGGTATGGATACTAAATAAATAAAGAATTGTATATATGGTATTGTTTAATTAATTTCTTGAATATTCTTGTATTATAGAGAATATAATCTTGTATTAACATAATAGAGATCTGTTAATGTCAAGAATAACCTTTATGTGGAATTATCAAGAATTTATGAAATATGATTCTTATACATGGAAAGAATGATAGGACAATAAGAAAAGAAATAGGTAGGATATAAGAATAAAATAATGTAGAATAATAATAAGATATATGTATTAAGAAGACAAATAAATAATCAAATTATTATAATAATTAAATATATAAATGATGGTGAATTAGTATTGTAGAATTATTGAAATAGTTTAATGGATTGATGTGGTTTGGATTGCATACTGAGGATATATAGCTGTTTTTAGTGAAATTAATATTTGGAAGTTATTTGTGGATCTATTTATTTCCATCATATCACTGGAATTTAGTATTATTTATGCACACTACATTTAGACCCTGTGCTAAAATTATATTTGGTATTAAAAGCTTGTCGCATTGCTTTTTTAGTTGCCCTCATGTGGCATGGAAGGAGGAGGGTACTCTCTGCCATATTGTGCACATTTCAATGGTATTTATAATTCCTGTGAAGACCAGTTAGGCATATTTGAACTCTGTGGTTGATATGGTAATTCAGGCTCTTATAATTCACTGATACATTATATAGAATATTATAATATTTTTTTTATATCTATAATTAGAATTCTAGAATTTGTGCTATCAAGTACTACCGGAATTAGGAGACTGAATTTTCCATAAAAGTAGTCGAAAGGAGTAGGAAAAGCGATAAATATTCGATTATCCTCGAAATATCGAAACGATCGCAATAAATATTCAATTGCCCAGAAGCAGACCAAATGGATTCGGAGTAAATATTCAGCCATCGACGAGTAAAACGAAAATTATCATAAAGATTCAGTACTAAAACCATCGAAGATGAGAAAAACATGATAAGATATATTTTCCTTCTTTTACAACGCAGCCATTTTGAAATTTATATGCGTTCTGTTCTACCAGATAAATGTTTTTACATTTACCTCAAACTTATATACGTATTTTTCTGAATCTGTTTGGAAATTCCACGAATACCCCTTTCATAACATTAAAAATATCTTTAGTTTCTTACAAAACCTCATTTTAAAACAGAACTAATTCTTTTTTTTAATTATATACCGCGTATTCACTCAGAAACAAATTGCAAAACTCGATGAGTCACATTTTCCTTTTACGACAAAGTTGCCACTGAAAAATTCAGCATTAAAATTCATTGTCACTGTGTTTAACTTTGTACTTTGAGTATTATACGTATTACATATTTTATAATATTAAGAACTTTTTGGTTTTTGCTAGAAAATCTCGTTTTAAAACAAAGGTTATTTTTAAAGGTTTTGTATCGTATATTCGATTGAAAGGGAATTGTAAAAATATCGTTCCCGGATAATTGAACGGTGGTCTCAGTAAGTCTCAAGTAAGTTCACTTGCATGAAATACTCTGAAGTGTAACTCGAAATAGTTGCACTCTCAAGTGAACAGGTACCATTTTGTCTTTAAATCTGATAACTTACTCCTGTTTCATGCGTATCATATTAAAATACCTCCTTAAAAATTTCAGAGTCAGCACAATCCGATTTGCATATAAGTTTCTGACACGTGAGCCATTCATATGTCAAATCGATTAATTCCACCGAACGTAACGTAGAAAGTTTCTTCTAAATATAAAAAAACTTTGGGTTTAAAAATTAAAAAAAAAAAATCCTAAAGGTATGAGGTCATTTAATTATACGAATCATTTACCCAAAAATGTATGTTTAGTCATCCAAGAGTCAAATCGATTTAACCCATTTGCATCATCGCTCTGAAAGGAGTCTTCCAAGACTTTCAATGAAATTAAGTGTAACAAACGACTCTTACTTATATTTCATCCACAAATTATACATATATTAAAACAACATCATTCTATATGATGCTATAGTATAAATATTTATTCTTTTACATAGTTGTGTGATACATAAATTTAAAATAGGCAAGCTATAGATATTGAGTGCGAATTATTAATGATGCAAATGGGTTAATATCTAACAAATTAATTTAACTCAGTCATAGATGCTTCTTTTTGAATCTCAAAAAATTAATTCGCATCTGGTGACTCGACGAATTAAAAATCTTAAAGAAATGGAATAATCACTTCAGTCCCTCGACGACCGGTGTCTTCTTCATCTACAATGGACGTTCAGTCATTCATCTAAAAGCCAAATTCGAGTTCTCCATAGCAGTGAATGAAATCGACTTGGTATTCGGTAAATTAATTTAACCCAGTCACAGATACTTCACCTTCACTCTCGAAATTTTTAATTCACACCTGGTGTCTCAATGAATCCTGCAGCATGATACATTCACGATGGGTCGTCGGAACAGGAAGGAGGAAGACGATGATGGCTAGAGTTCTTTGTCCTTGGAATTACTATTCCTCGAGTGTCGATGTCGACGTGGCCATCCTTTTTTGGCATTTCTTCCTCGCGCAGGTGCACCATGAGGGGAATACTTTGGCCGTGTGCTTCGCACGCTTTCACCATGGACACTCCTTTGCGAAGGTCACAGGTTCCTTTTCTGATCCGCGACTTCCGGCGTCCTCTAGCTTTTCGATAACCCACGAAGTCACCACGAATCGTGAATAACTTTCGTCGAGTCTTTGTCAATTTTCTCATTTCTTTATTTTGTTAATTTTGTAATCGCAGACGCTTTGAAATCACCAGAATCGAGTAGAAATGGGTAGAAATTAACGAAGAGTGGATCCTAGTCGATATCTCGCTATTTTCAGCTTTTGCACATCGATTCTGTGATATTTCAGGGTTCCATTATTACTATATCAATCGTGTTTTAAAGTTTTATAGGTGTTTATACTTGTATCGTTCCCCTTTTCGTTTGATAGCAACTTTTTTATCTGGAGTTTACGATAAAGTCCTATATATTTTTGAAATTTCTGATATTTTGCGAGAATGTATTATAGATACAATTATTTTATGAAAATTTCGTAAAGGTAGTTTTATTTATGGAGATATAATATAGATTGTGAGCTATAAAAAGTCGCTAACGTTTCTTTCAAATATCCATTCCTGGTATATAGGTAATAAAATCATTGGTACTAAAAGCTTTTAACCGCAGATATTCAGCTAGAGTACAATGTGTTAAGAATCTGAAGTTGACGTATTAATTATTCTCTGTGTTTTATTGTTCAGACAGTTAACACGTTGATTGCGGTGGTCACTGCAGTTCCAGAATTGCAATTTTCAGTGGATAGAAAAATAACAGAAAATACCGAACAGAAATGCGTAAAAATTCTTCAGCTACGATTTCTATAATTTTATTCATTCAACTAACGTTAAGATAACTATCTAAACTAATTTAACACGAATATCAGGTCCCTTTATTCTATGCGTTATACATAATCGTGTTCAGTCACGATTTCGTGGTTGAAATTGCAGATTTTATATTCGGTAAATTTCATTTGGGCGAGATTAAAATGACAGAGTGATTTGTAAGGTAGTTGGGTCCATTTATGGCAACTCATCATCAGAGCGATTCACAGATGAGAAGATGGCTAGCAGAACGAATACGGGTCTGATTGGCCATCGCGTAACAGGACCACCTTAATACTATCTAAAAGCAGACCACACGAATTTCCATTATTACTAAAAAGAAACGTCTCATCTCCAGATAGAACCCACCACGATGACACAAAACGGTAAACAAATAGATCAATATTCGTCAGGTTCTACTATTTATTCGACTCGTGTTATTCTCAAGCAAATAACAGAAGAAGCCATTATCTATTTCTCGCTCGCTATATGCTCATCTTATTTATCCTTAAAAAAGGAAAGAGTGAAAAAAGAAGTCCACGCGTGAAAGATAATTTACAGAAGCCATTTGGAGCAGAGAGCAAACACTAGAGCAAAGTAGAAGCGAAAGAAGCAGACTCGTAGGCTCGTGTCTACCTTCTTGCTGGCCTCGAACGAGGAACCGATCTTATCTAGGCTATAAAACTTTCATTCGCGTTCCAATAGCCAAGATTAAAATCTCCTCGAGTTTTCGCAATACCATGGTCAATTTCCAATCGGCCAGCAGGCACAAGAGTATCCGCTACTCCACTCTGATCCCGTTTAATCCTCCTCGAATCTCCTAATCGCGCATGACTCTCGCTGGTGGTCGTTCGTTTGTCGTTTATTCGTCGTTTATTCATCGTTTCGTTTATCGTTTATTCATCGTTTCGTTTATCGTTTATTCATCATTTCGTTTATCGTCCTCCTCGCTTTGTTTCGTCTGCTTATTCGAGGTTTATCGTTATCGCGGTCTCAGATCGGCCGACGTCGTCGGACGTGGTGCCCGGCGTCGACGACGAGCTCTCAGAGATCAATGGTATGCGATGCTGCAACGTCCACCTCTGCGTCGCTTCATCCCGAGGATAATCGGCCGATGGTATCGCCCGGGTAGCTCGGTTCCTCGAAAATCGTCCTCTGATAACCGCGTTCGACCGTCTGCCCTCGAAGGCCGCCGAATTGCCCCGCAATTTGCGGTTCCCAGGGCGCGCAATTAGCGCTCGGCCACAGAGAATTTTAACCACCGGTCAACTTATTAGCACCGTGATGCCCCTGCGTCGAGTTCCGACGCTTTTGGGACCCTTCAAGGCGAAGCAACCTCTTTTCGTGAATGTTCAGACGTATAGAAGACGAGTTGAATCGTCGAGGAAAGGACTGGTCGATCATAGTTTGAGATTTAGTTATTTATGGTAGCTGGGAATGTATTTAGAAAGTGTTGGGAATGATGAGAGATAGTTTCAGGGCGAGTACAGTAGCTGGATTTAATTTGGAAATGGTTGAAATGCGATGGTGAGATAATTGGAATAAAAAGTTAAGTATTTTGTATATTAGTTTCTTGTCGTTTAAAATTCTTAATAAGTAATATACTATCTTAATCATTTGTATGCAGGGTCGTATGGAGAATTGAATTACATAAAGGAATTATAGGGTTCCATTTAATGAACGAGCATAATTATATACTGCAACTGGATCGGAACATTCTTGAAGAAAATTATGCTAAATTATGAAACAGAGATACGTAGGCACATAAACGATTCGATAGGAATTCGTCGACCTTGCGGCGACCTTGTGCCGAGGAATTTAGATTTCATTAATGGAACTATCGTCGCGTGAAATGGCCTTATTCGAAATAAATTGAATGTTCGAATTGATGAGCTCTCCAACACTGATAGCCGGCTGTACAAGTACAGTTACCGAGGGATTGGGAATTCTGCATCTGTCATAAATTATTTGTGACCTGGGATAATAGGGTAGATACTGCGTATCCGTCATAAATCGACATCCGACACACTGGTACCATTAAATGGTTCCTTTTCTCTTTTCATTTTACCTAGCTTGCTTTTCGTGTGCAGTTTGGTAATCTAGGTAACCCCTTCTACTGCAACGAGTGCAGCTCGTCGTTGCTTACTTGGCATAGAAAACTCACGACGAGCTGCACTCGTCAAGAATTACCGTAGAACGAGAGATTTTGCGACAAAAAGAACTATGCGAATGGAAACGAGCGTAATAACTTTAACATCGGTCCCTATATCGCTTCCCACGTTGCTTCGCCAAGACAGGAGGAAATTAAATTACACGGTTAGGTGACCTAACCTAAAATCTACTTGCACGATAGGTTTTTATAGCAGGAAATTTTCGGAAGCTCATTTTCTCCTTAAAGTGGATAGTAAAAGATACCGCGAACGAGCCGGGAAATAGGTCAGGGAAAAAACTTTAAAACTAGAACTGCAGACCTATGACAAGTAGCCAATACATATTAACCAAGGATTACATGTAAAAAGAGCTAACGGAACGTATTTCAGATACGTGTAAAAATACCGATATGAGAATACAGAGAATATAGGTTAAATACACAATACATAAACGATCATAATTGAAATAGTCTAGTGAAGACAAATAGGATACGATTACCAGTAATAAAGCTAAACGTAATAATACATTTACCTAAATGAAATTCTATATGGTAATGTCAGGAGTTAAAACTATCCCCTATGCTACTCCCTATATCTCGAACTAAAAACTCCCTAACTGCAACTATTAATCTGACACGATCAAATATGTAATTTCTGATAGCATTGTCAAACATTTGAATTTACCGTGGTATCGCGGTTTGTCTTATCAGCGACACACGTGTCTTTTATCATTCGCGATTATCGTCCATCGGGCTGTCAACCCTAACCTATTGACTGATCGAAGGATTTCGTTTGCAGACTGACGGAGCCGGCGGGACACATCCACGACGGTATCGGCAACTACACTGCGGACGTCAAGTGTTCCTGGCTGATCGAGAGCAGCCCGAACTCCACGATACGGATGCACGTGGAGCAATTCGCCACGGAATGCGGCTGGGATCACATGTACATCTACGACGGTGACAGCGTCGAAGCGCCGTTGCTCGCTGTCTTCTCCGGATTGATGCACAAAGATGGCTACCACATACGCCGCGTGCCGGAAGTGATCGCGCAGTCCGGAAGCGCGCTGCTTCACTTCTACTCGGACGTCGTGTACAACATGAGCGGCTTCAATATTACTTACAAGATCAACGCTTGCCCGAGCAGGTGACTATGCACTTGATTTCACCCTCGTTTCAACTCCCCCCCTTTTTGCTTGGATTGTTATCTCTCTGTCTCTCTTTTTTTTCTTTTTTAGGAATTTAGGAGTGAGCTTTTGTAGAGCGTATTTTGAAGTTTCTGAATGCTTGGAGTGTGAACCTCTGGAAGGATTCTTTTGGGAATGAACCTTTAGGTGTTTGGAATCTAGAGTCTGGATAGAGAGAGTTGCAGAGCTACTTTGTTTTCTGATCTTTGGAATGGCGTTTCTTGCAGATCTTTGGTTCACACTAGTTTAACTTTAGTGGTAGAATGGTACTTCTTTTTAGTAGAGCTTAGAGGCTGTGAGAGGATTTTTGGTTCTCTGAGATGTAGATGATCTAGTCTGCCTTATTCTTAGAACATTATATCTAGTTTGTTCCTTTTGTAGAATTCTTTTAGACCTGCTTTTCATGTTTTCATTTGAATATTCAGTCTAAATTTAGTAGATCATAGAAAATGATTTGATAAAGTAACACTTGCCTGTTGCTAATTGTAATCATGATTTCACAAAGAGCTGTGCTTTATTCGGACCAGCATCTGTTCAGTCTCTGTACATAAAAGTCGACGACGGTATTTTTATCAAGAAGCTCCCTTTTTTCAGTATACACATTTCAATTGAACTTTGACACACACTAGATATAGTTCTGAGGTATATCAGTAATCGTTTCAATCATTCCAAAGTTTGATTACGCCGTTCATTAATCCCACTCTACCCGTAATATCAATTAACCCTGCTCCACTTTCTATCTCAGTAACATTATCCGCTCGTTAAAAAAAAAAAAAAAAAAAAAAAAAGAAAAAACTAAAGAAAAAGTACAGATATAAGCAGTTATCGCCATTAACCCATTGTCCCAGGTCAGAAACTCCTGGATTAAAAGCAACCGTTGACACCGATTCCCCATTTACTGTGGCCTCGTTGACCATTTCTCTTGTAACGATATTTGTCCAAGTCCGATCAGGCAAATATTTATTCTATCTTCGCGTGCAAATACGATAAGAGAGTATTTACAGTGGCGATTAGGATCGCCACACATGGTAGCCTGGCTTCTTAAAGATTTGCACAGCCTACTTTCCTTCCCGTGTGTACATACTTTTGGGTGTCCACAGGTATTCGCACATCGACTGCTCCGGCCATGGAGTCTGTATCGACGGCGTTTGCACGTGTGACGCTACATGGATTGGCGAGGCCTGCGAGATTCAAGTTTGCCCGAACAATTGTTCCCATAGTCATGGACAGGGCGAGTGTAACCGGGAGAGCCATCACTGTGACTGCGTGCACGGTTTCAAGGGTGAGGTTTTCCATTAGAGGAGTTCGGTGAAGTATCTTGGAATGGTGGAAGGCTTGGTCGGTCGTGTTCCTTACTCTTGCAAGGACAATCTGTGTGCAATGAATGTCTCTGAAACAATAGGATTACCGAATAATTACAAATTTCATGTAAACGAACTTTATTGGCTTATGTGAAAGATGCTTATGTCATTGTTCTATAAGTAGATTGCTTAGTGACAATGCTATATGGTGTAACAGTAGAACACAGTAGTGATAAGCAAACGGTATGGGAATTAGGAAGTACTTGCATATTGGTATGTAATTTTGTAGTCACACAAAAGGGAAGAGATATCGTAACTAGGTGGATTTGAACCTTAGGAGTAGTTGAAACGATATGTATCTGTATAGAGCAATTAAAAACGATTTTATGTCTCTTCAGGTTCCGACTGTAGCCAAAGAAGTGATCGTGGGTTTTGGGAGACCGTCACGTACACTGACTTCTCGCCGGAAGGTTCGGCTAGTCATTGTTCCATCGTTTGGAAGGATTCCTTGTATGTAGTCGGCGGTGAGAGCTTTCGTCGCGCCAAGATGATTTACGTATATGATTTCAATGGAAACGTCTGGAAACCCCTCATGTAGAGGGTAAGGTTCCTTTACCCCGCTACGCTCATTCATGCGTGTTATTTGGCGACAAGATATTCATGTACGGCGGTGTTCTGCCTAATTCCACGGTAACCAACGAGATCTGGGCCTTCGACGTGTCGGCAAAAGTCTGGGAGAACGTAACCGTGCACGACAACTGCCATAACAACAAGACTATGCGTGGTCCCTTAAAGGTGCTTTAATTTTCCTCCATGAATATCACTTTTGCTTTATAACATTCTATTCTGCATTACGTTAACGATAGATCCGTGATTGACGGCGTGGCTTTTGTAATATTTTGTATATTAAAAAATTTTGAATACTCTTATTTAATGTGTTACTTTACACAGGTAGCTGGACACTCTGCAACCCTGGTGCAGAGCCATGGAAGGAAGGAAAAGATGGTGGTAATATTCGGCTATTCACCTCAGTATGGCTATCTAAACGAGGTCCAGGAATACTATTTGGGTACCCGTGAGTGGCAAATCGTGGAGACAGTCGGATTCCCTGTAAAGGGTGGCTACGGTCACACCTCCGCCTATGACCCGTTAACGAGTCTCATTTACGTATACGGAGGATACGTCTCAGAATCACAGAGCACACAGGTGGTAACCAATCGACTGTACTCCTACCACCCTAATTCTCGTGAGTGGACATTGTTGACGTCTGCCCCATCGGCACGCTTCTTTCATACGGCCGTGTTCATTTCTGGTGGCTTGATGATCGTCTTTGGAGGCAACATGCACAATGATACGCAACATTCAGATGGAACAAAGTGTTACTCAGCTGATACGATGGCGTACGATGTCACGTGTGATTCGTGGCATCAGTTTCCTATGCCCAAAGAGATGACCGATCTGCCTAGGTATGGGCACAGTACGACCGTTTTCGAGAAATCGATGTACATTTATGGGGGATTCGATGGCCAGATGTTGTCTGACATGTCAAGGTAGAATCTTTTTATATGGATTCAAATATAATAATTAAAATATGTATACTATTTTGGTACTTTTGATACAACTTATTGAGCAAAATAAGAAGTGAAAATTATTTATCTGGCTACTAGGTACACACCAGGAAATTGCGAACACCTTACAAATCAGAATCAGTGTTTAAACGCAAGGACAGGCGTGAAGTGCGTGTGGGACAAGAGTGAAGACCGATGTATACAGATTACCAAGATATCCCGGCAAGTGCTTCTTAACGATGACATGCACGACGGAATTTACATGAGATGCCTAGACGACACGCCGCCACGTGGGATGACGTCTCACAAGGAGTTATGCAAGCTGCTCACGGACTGCGTGGCATGCGTGCAGACCTCGTACAATTGCGTGTGGTGCGGTAAGAGTTGCTCGTACGAGATTTGCCGAGACAACGCTAATGCACCTCCGACCAAGGCAATCACGAATCTGGTACAGTGCGATGCTCATACCGGCATTGAGTGTTTGCAATTACACACGTGCCATGCGTGCTCCAGTAATCCGCATTGTATCTGGTCCTGGTCGAATGGACCGGATCGGTGTAAGCCGTACTCGAAGGCTCGAGACGTGAGTAGTTTTGATTCAAAAGCAGCTGTTCATGTATTTGCTATGATCACAGCGGAAAGTTGTAGTGGTAATTCTCACTGAGTTGATTTTTTGGATAGATTAAAGGCTTTGCTTGTGTTGAAAATAGTAGGATGGTTAATAGATTTCAGCATCCCATACAGTTAGTATTAGCTATGCTTCGTGTTGGTATGAAATATATGTATATTAATAAATTTCAATTTGCAGCAGGTGACAATTTTAAATGGAACTATCCAAGCACAAAGGTTATCTATAGACTCCTGTCGCAATCCGTGTGTGGATTATTCTTCCTGTAAAAATTGTACGGAGTCAGATTGCATTTGGTGTCAGAATGAGAAGAAGTGCGTCGATAAAACTGCATATCCTGCGAGTTTTCCTTATGGCCAGTGCCGCGAGTGGACTACCGTTGATGCAAAATGTCGTGCCACTGAAACAGGGAAAGAGTGGTGTACGTTTTACTCGTCTTGCACGGCGTGTCGTTCTGATCCTGGATGCGGATGGTGCGACGATGGTTCTGGAACAGGAAAGGGACTGTGTCTCCCAGGTGGAGCTCGTGGACCGAGTAATAAAAGCTCGGACACTTGCCCATTTGAACGATGGTACTTTACCAAATGTCCTAGTAAGTGAATTACAATTGAGCAGTAAAATATTTTTACTGTTGTAAGATATTTAGAATTGATTGTATAATGTGCATGCATTAATTCTCTACGTATTGCAATTTTAGCTTGCCAATGCAACGGTCACAGCAAGTGTCGCTCAAATAGCAGTATATGCATTCAACCATGTGAAAATTTGACTTACGGACCTCATTGCGATAAATGCATGCCCGGCTATTACGGAAGTCCCCTAAATGGAGCCACTTGCCAACGTAAATTCATTTTACTCTGTGTAATGTCGTTAACCTGCCAATATCGAGTAGGTCGTTCAATTACATTTTCTCGTTACAGCCTGCTTTTGTAATAACCAAGGCACACAGTGTTCCAGCGAAACGGGTAAATGTTCCTGTACAACGAAAGGCATTATTGGAGATCATTGTGAACGATGCGATGTATCTAGCCTCTATCATGGAGATCCTACAAATAAAGGATCATGTTTTTGTAAGATATTTACCTATATTTTTTTAATAATAAAATATAAGAAATATTACATTTGAATCAATTATTTCTTTTTCTCTTTTTACAGACGATTTGGCAATTGATTATCAATTTACATTCAATTTAAGTAAAAAAGAAGATCGCCAGTATAGGGCAATCAATTTCAAAAATTCTCCACCAAAATCCGATATCGATGCGGAATTCTCTATTACCTGTTCCGTTCTGGCTAAAATGAATATTACCGTGAAGAAAGGCAATACGCCGGAAATGCCAGTCACTCTTGGCGCAAATTGCACGACCAACATGTACAAGTATCGTTTTATGAAAGACATTTATGGTTTCGGTAGTGAAAACAATAACACATTGATCACGGTGTACGTTTACGTGTACGACTTCCAGCCACCAGTGTGGATTCAAATTTCCTTCTCTCAGTATTCCAAACTCAACTTGCAGCAGTTCTTCATAACATTTTGCACGTGAGTATTTGAAACGTCGTACTAAAACAAACTAAACATGCGTAGATAGACGTGTCGATTATTTATGTGTTGTGTGTAGGAATTAATAACCGTGAGATCAAGAACATTGTGATTTTGTTCATTATTTTTTTTTCAAAATTTCCTCCGCTTTTGTGTTGTCCTAAGCCTCAGGCAGTATTTACTTGTAAACTAGAGATTACATGCCTAGGTGCTTCCTCGCTCTGCTGTTAGTGGCTGCTGTCCTTTGGAAAATTAAGCAAAAATATGACATGTACAGAAGAAGGCAAAGATTGTTCGTAGAAATGGAACAAATGGCCAGTAGGGCGTTTAGCCAGGTTTTGGTGGAAATCGAGAGGCGGGACATCGATAATTCTGACTCAGAACGAAGCGAGTCCGAGTTGACCAATTGTCGTAAAAAGAAAAAGGTTAGTATAAATTTTTATTTTTCTATATAAAATAAAACTTTTAAATTAGTCTATCTCTATTAATATTTTCTTAAAAAACAAAAGAAAAAGAATAGAAAAGGAACGAAATATCAGCGTGGTGGCTCGTACGTAGTTTAAATAATGGCGCCACTAGTGACGTCATTGAACTCGAATCACGCGTGACATTCGATATTTCGATATTGCGATATTGCTTGCGATTCTTCTCTTCAAATCTATCGCGATGGTGGTTGAGAACGGTTTTGTGCCTAATAGTGCTGCGAATTTTGCGAATTGTTATAGAACACAGTGTAATACTCGGTGTTATTTGGTTTGCTTGGTAAATATTTCCAGGACGCCCCTAGTCCGATCGCGCTGGAGCCATGTTGTGGTAACAGAGCAGCGGTCTTGTCGTTGCTAGTCAGACTACCTACTGGCGGTGAACCGTATACGCCGGCTGGTCAGAGCGCCGGTTTAGCCGTAGCGTCTGCGTTAGTTACACTGGGTAGTCCGCGGAGGCCCTCTCAGGAATTGACGACGAAGGAGCCGACGAAAACACGAAAGTCTGCCAGCCAACACCCAGATTCCACTTGCATTTAGCGATAAGGGCGCGAAAGTAGAGACACGTTAAACGTAAACTACGCCGTGGGTGACTATGAGCCTTAGACATGTTTCTGTGATCTTGCCTTAGCGAACGGGCAGGACTGTTCAACGGTTAAACTCTTCGAACTCTGATCGAGTGAAGTGTGTGATTCATTATTAACCCTTTTTTTTTTCTTTTTTTTTCTCTCCTTCGTTTTTGTTTTCGTTCGTTCCGCGATGAATCTTCGTTTGGTTTTTGTACGATCGATCGGTAAAAGAAATTTCGACTTCCCGAGGTGAATCGCATCTGTCATACTCAACGGGTCAGCTAAGTGGTACGAATAAAACGCGTCGGATTGTCATTGTGAATTGGAGGCCGGCCGTTTTCTGCGCAGCCGACTTTTCGGTAAGTAAATCAGAGTCCATAAAATTGTACGCGTAACATACGACGGCGACACGCTTGGCTGACTTGGTACTCTCTTTTTTTTATTTTATTTCACACTCGTTTCTACGTGACGATGTACAGTGTTGTATATAGATCTGTTACGCGGTTTATGTTTTTCGTTTATTCATTGCGATCGAACGAAACCGAGTTCGTCGCGCGATCGTCGAAGTGTCTTTGAAAAAAAAGGGCTATAAGAAAGAGAAAAAAAAGAAGAAACGAATGTTCTTTATTGGAAAGATCGGGAGATGATTTTCCCGCGTAATAAAGTTCAGTGCTGCCCTCTTTATGAGTTTCGACGAATTCACGCGAGATGTCGCTAAAAATTGGCGGGAGGTCGACGAACGAAACATCGGAATATTATTCGACTTGCTAGACGCAGCTCGAACATAATTTTCGTTCTTCATTCTGTAAAGTTGTGTAAATATGTGTATGTCTGTATATCCGAAGTGAAAATCATGACGCAAGCAAACTGTACAGATAAAAAGTGGTTCGAAAGAAGAAGGAAGGAAGCACGAGAGCGAGTGACAAGGAATATATCATTTTTTGTGTATTCGTCTCTAGTAAGCGGTAAAGATTCAATTCTAAATTAACGGAAATGAATGGAGGCGAATAGTTAATTTAAAACAAAACAAAAATCATACCATCCTCGTATGATCTTCGTATTCGATATATACCTATTGTGCCAAAGCATTTTTCATATTGGAATCATTGTTGTGAGAAAAATATCAAAATGTCATTGGTGTAGACGCAAATTTTTATCTATAAATCGATCAGTTTTTGAAGAGATTATTAATTGCGACGAAAACATAGGAATTCATTTTTCCCCTCTTGTCTTGTCTCTATTCATTTCCATAGAAAAAAAAGTGTTCGCTACGCGATCGAAAAGAAAAGTTTAATCATGGGAATGGGCCATTCCGTGTCGAGATATTCTTTTTCATTTTCCTCTTCTCTTTCTTTCTTTTTCTTTTTTTTTCAAATTGCCGCATAATTTCGATCGCGTAGTGCTCAACGTAATTTTAACGTATAACGAACTTAGAAAAAGAAGAAGGATGTGGACGTTGCAATAAGCTTTTAAGAATCGCGGTAATTCTTCGGTCGACTCTTATCGTTTTCGTTTTCGCCACTAGATGGCGGTGCTGGTTGTTTCACGTACCATGCCGATCCTTAAACGTTTAAAGAACGAGAAAAGACAAACGAACGTATATGTTACGTGGCTGTGGTTATTTTTCTTTTATATTATCGTTCATTTATATTATCGATATACAAATTTCTATATTTACGTGGCCAATAAACGACAGCTGCTTCCGTTCTGAAATTTAGAATGATCTCACGTTCTTACTTCCTGTTCTGAATATGGAGGCAGCTCTTACTGTATCACGTTTTCCATAGAACGGATAAAAGGAGGAACGATTTTTACGCGTTCTGTCGAGCGAAACGGTTTCACGAAACTTAAACCTCCAGCACTTGCAAAAGACACGAACAGAATTTCGCATACGATATAAGGCGTCGTTTATTTTAATTTTTCCATGTATAAAAGTCGAGGATCCTTTCTTTTTTTACTTTTTTTTTTTTCTTTTTAGCGCGCAAGCAATCATATTTCATCGTACCCGTTCAAAGTAATTCGACGATCCTCTGCTCGTTGATCAAGATCGATAGAACTTACACCGTGTTACTCGTTTGTAGCAGTTTTTACCCAATTGTTTTATTTACATTACGCGATCAGCTTCCGGTGTGACCTTCACCACCAAGTCGAGCAGACGATCTTATAATTACTCTGTGCATGCTATAAGACTCGAGTACACCAAGAGTGTCGTTCTAGCTTAAGTTTTCGTTCACGAAGGATGCGAGTGACGTTAGACGTCTCCTTTTTTTTCTTTCCTTTTTTTTTTGCTCTTTTTTTTTAAACAATTGTACAGCACGGATCAAGTGCAATGCATTTCGTTTTACCATGTAATACTCATCGAGTTTCTTTCATTCTCTCTACTGTATTCGAAGCCTCTTTTTGTGAGGGTGCAACCAGACGACTCAGCCGATATGTGCAAATGTGACAAAGTTACCTACCATTCTGAGAGTCACCAATTAATCTCCCCGCTGCGAAAAGAATTTATTTATTCTTGTCTCTCGACCACGATCTGGTTGCACCCGCGTAGAGCATAGTGTATATTTTATTACCGTAAAGATAATTTAATTTTTTATACAACTGTTTTACTTTTTGTTTCGTTTTTTTTCTCTCTCTTCTCTTCTCTTCTTCTACTTTTTTTTTCTTTTTTAACGCCAGGGGCGTCTCGAACGCCTGGTTCTTCTATTTCGAATCCGCGACTTTTTATTGTCCATCGTGCGAGAGTTTAGTTGTACATAATGCGAGTATAAATAATGTTACGTTATATTTAAAGAGAATAGGAGTGTATTGGATATATTGCTCAACTTTTGAGTAGATTCTTCTTCGTCGCCTTTGAGAATAGTTTCTCCTTTTTTTTTATTTCCCTTCTCGCATTCGGAAACACTTGGATTCTTGTGTTCACTCGAGGGAAAAGCATTTAGGAAAGGAAAAATGGAAGAGAAAGAAAATGGAAAAAGATAGAGAACGAAACGGGACAGATTTTTTTTTCCAGGGTTGACGAGTACCGGTATTCTACGTCCCTGTTCCCTTCTTCTTTTGCATTTGTCGAGTGTCTTGATACTGCCAACTTTTACCCTTAATCCCCACCTAATCTCTATGATCTGTCTTCGAAACCTAGCGACTAGACCCGACCCGTTAAATAGTTGAGAACCCCTTGCTGCTCGAATTCCACCTTGTCGTACCAAAATAAACCAAAAAACACAAAACAAGACAAAAAAAAGAATGACAATTGAAGAAAAGAAGACTTGAAAATTTTTCGAGAACCACAGTGTCCAAAAAAAAAATTCAGACCTTGGTTTCTACTAACCAAGACCATTACTTTTAATTTTCCAATTTTATTCCGTCTCGTGTCTTTTCTGCGCATCGAGTATATAATAGATTCGAAAATTTTTCGAGAACCACAGTGTCCAAAAAATTCAGACCTTGGTTTCTACTAACCAAGACCATTACTTTTAATTTTCCAATTTTATTCCGTCTCGTGTCTTTTCTTCGCATCGAGTATATAATAAATTCGAAAATTTTTCGAGAACCACAGTGTCCAAAAAAAAATTCAGACCTTGGTTTCGACTAACCAAGACCGTTTTTAATTTCCCAATTTTATTTCTTCTCGCGTCTTTTCTTCGCACCGAGTATATAATAATCCGAATCTCGAAATTTTCCTCCGCGTTCTCGAAGAAAAGAAATAATAAAATTGTTAACGCCGTTGTTAGATAAATTTAATTCCACGCTCGTTTCTATCAACGCGTCGCTGCTATTTTAGATATAGCGTTATATAGCCGGGTTCAGCGAGAGTGGTGGGGGTAGTTGGACGGATAGCCTTGATCTCTCGACTGATTTCAGCCAGGCTATAGCTCGCAGAGTGAGTTTTCCGGCAGCAACGGGGTTTCTAGGCCCTAAATTAGAACGGAATCGCACACCGTTGTTGTTCATGCACGAATCGCGTGGGGTTGGTGAACGATCGCGAAACTTTCTCGATCGTGAAGATCCATCCTATCGCCAAGTCATCCGCGCTCCTCCAATTCGTCCAGAGAACTAGAGGGAAATAAACAGAGAAGGTAAAAAAAATTCAAAGCAGTTGAATGGAACGGATTTGATCGTGAAGGAGGTTCTCTGGACAACATTCAGTCATAGTTTACGTAAAATAGACCAGGTCCCTTAGATCGTTAGTCCATAAGCATAGAGGATTATAGCGTTGGACGCGTTTCCCGACTGTCTTCGAGTTCTTTCCAAAGTAGGAAACACGAGCATCGTCATCGAGTTCGTTGGCGTTGGCTGCTTAAGTCTCGCGTTGGTCCTCGGCCAAGGGAAACGTTCGCTTTAGAGTTCAATGTTTCGGGGCAACATCGAATGCGATGCAAGGTCAGTTGTCGGTTGATTCGTCAATTTTTTGCCTGCATAATCGAGGAGACGAGAGGCCTAGGTCATACAGCGGATCGTCAGGAGTTCTGGGATCCCTGTAGGATTTATGAGACTTTCAGAGTCTCTAGAAATCTCAGGCTTTCGAAGATTCTTGGATCCTTGGGTCTAGGGTTTCTAGAACTCTCAAAATTTCGAAAATTCGTGGATTCTTGGTTCCAGGGTTTCTAGAACTCTCAGACTTTCGAAGATTCATGGATTCTTAGATCTAGGGTTTTTAGAACTCTCAGGCTTTCGAAGATTCTTGGATTCTTGGGTCTAGGGTTTCTAGAACTCTCAAAATTTCGAAAATTCGTGGATTCTTGGTTCCAGGGTTTCTAGAACTCTCAGAATTTCGAAAATTTGTGGATCTTTAGATCTAGAGTTTCTAGAGCTCTCTCAGGCTTTCGAAGATTCGGAGATCCTTGGATCTAGGGTCTCTGGAATTATCAGTCCTTCGAGGATTTGTGGATCCGTGGATCTAGAGTTTGCTAGAGTTTTTTCAGTCTTTCGAATACTTGTGGATCCTTGTGTCCGGGGTTCCTAGAACTCGGAGGCTTTCGAAGATTCGTGGATCCTTGGATTTAGAGTTTCTAGAGCTCTCTCAGGCTTTCAAAGATTCGTGGATTCTTGGATTGGTTTCTAGAACATCTTCAGGGTCTACGTGATCTCTGTAGGATCTCTGGAGTTTCTTGGAACTCGAGGATCTGAACGGTCTGCGTGATCTTCGGAATCTCGAGAATTTCATGGAACCGTAGGAACCACGAACTTTTACGATCCCTGGTTCCATTCGACCTTCTAGGGATCCCTAGACCTTTCGGAACCTTAATTTTCCCAGGATCTTTTACTTTTAAAATATCGAATACTTTAAGGAACCGTATGAACTTTGAAATCCTCGGAACCTTTACGTCCCTGGTACCTTTCGAACTACCTAGGGATCCCTAGACCCTCCGGAGTTTCGATCTTTCCCAGGATCTTTTACTTTTAGAATCTCGTACATTTCAAGAAACCATAGGAACTTTGAAATCCCTGGTACCTTTCGGACTACCTAGGGTTACCTAGACCCTTAGGAATCTTAATTTTCCCAGGATTTTTTACTTTTAAAATATCGAATACTTTAAGGAACCGTATGAACTTTGAAATCCTCGGAACCTTTACGATCCTTGGTACTTTTCGGTTTCCTAGGGATCCCTAGACCCTTCGGAGTCTCAATCTTTCCAAGAATCCTCGGGATATCCGAGATCCATGGGATCTTCGAAATCTTCAGATATCCCTGCAACATCCGTGAAACATTTAGGACCTCCGTCGGACATTTAGGACCTCGAGAATCCCGGGAAGCAACCCAAAGCATAATTCAGGCCCTCGAAAAGACTACGCGACACCGATACACGGACACGACTGCTCGTCCATTACGGAAACAGGGCTAGGAAAAATTCATATTCGACCACTCCGCCGTGTTTCTTTTCTTTCCCCCCCTCACCCATCCTCTTTTCTTTACGAGAAAAAAAGCAAAATCCATCGACGAGATCGACACGCAGATTTCTAATTCGCGGGTCAGCCCTCGGGCCACCGAGGCCTGGCGTTTAACGTTTAAGAATACTTAACTTAATCTGTAAGTAGCTAGGTATATTATAATAACGAGTATAGCTTGCAACAACAATTTTTCTAGGACACAATCGAAAATATTTATTTTTATTCAAGCGTAAGCGTAAGGGTAATCTTTGATAAAACGACGAGAAAAAAAGTAAATGAGATAAATAAACGAATAAATGAAAGAAAATGGTGAAACGTTAATTATAAAAAGCGACAAAGGAAGAAAGAGAATGAGTGAAAGCGTGCATGCAAGAGCGTGTGTGTTTCTGTCTGTCGAAACGAATATATTTCTCGGATTCTTCGCGTGTACAGCTCCTTTTCGAATACCGTACACACATATACATATATACATACACGAATACACATAGAACGTACGTTACACAGTTGTTACACTTACACGTGTGCCCGCGTATAATATTGTACGTGTATGTTACGCGTATGATAATTCAGCCGGTGATGCAGATTGTGTGCAGGATGTTATCATTGCCTTGTTGTCATAGTTCTCATTAACGTCATCTGTTAGGAAGAGAGGAAGCACTCCAATTGTCAGGGTTCAGGGTCTTTCTCTGGCGTTGCAAGTGGAAACGACCCGTCACTGGTCGGACCCGGATCTCTCCTTCTCTCCATATGCCTTTCCAAACCTTCACCAACACACCCCGAAACACTTAATCTCATCGTATTTTCAACCATAACGATCGTCCAATATATGGACCACTTATTCAGAAAGTGGTGCAAGTCTATTTTATTTGATTTTGAGAAAATTAAATATTAACAGATCTCACGATTAAAAAATATAGATGCACTCGGTGATTTTTTACTTACAGAAGAGTAAAAATTTACAGATTTTCTGGTATAAAACTGACATTATTTTTTTGAGTAGTAAATAAAGAATCGCATAATAATTTACACGTAGAATTATTTGATTTCGATATTTCGCATATTGATATATTATCTTGAATTTAGTATAATAATTAATATGGGTCTTTAAAATTTCATGGTGACCGACAGTCGCCATTCGAGTGCAAAGGGTTAATTATGCAAAGTCTGAGAATGTTTGTACTAATTTATTAATATGTAATTTGAGTATATAAATTTCTTTTAGGCGAATTTAAATAGAATAATATACAATTTCCAGGCTGCAAATAGACTTACACCATTTTCTTAATTAGTCAATTGTAAATATCGTTTAATTTCAATTTTGAAATAACAAATATCGCTTAAAATATATGTCTCGTATTAATCCAATTTTATTTATAAATAGTAACAAGAAATAAAATAGGATTAGCATTTTTATTTTGAACGTTAATTATATTTATATATTGTTAAATTTAATACAAGATTTTGGTATTATTAATTATTTATGCTCTTCGTGTGGCAATGTTTTGAAATATTCATGATGCACATGAGGTATATAAGGTAATAGCTTCACGAGTATTTTAATGCAATCGCGAAATATATTCCTATGGTGGGAATGAAATAGTAAAATTTTGATTTTCATTTCGCAAACATTTTATTCTAGTAGTTGTATATATTTTCTTTTTTTTTTTAGTAGTAGAAGTTAAAGTTGATTGAGGGAAATAAATAATTATTTTGGACATCGAAGATTCGTTTTTCTGTTTTGCAGATTTATTAACGTTCTTCTTTGAAGCTAGTTTGATTTTTTTCTTCGAAGAGGATTTTATTTGTTTGTGAAAATTACCGGCGAGATTGACCGATAAAAATAGGTAATTAATTTCAGGTTTAAACGCTTACTACATTTTCTTATTCCAAAGCCTCTGATCCGTTTAAACTAACCAAGTTTTCTTCCGGAAAGAAAGTTCCACTCGTTTGTTAAAATTATTGGCGAAACTTTCCAATAAAGGTACTTAATTAATTTCGACTTAGCAAGATCATTAATACCACTAGTCGTAATATTTTTTTCTTCCTAAAGACGCTGTTCCATTAAAATTGGTTTAACTCTTCCTCTACTGAAACTTTTATTCATTCTTCTAACTTATTATTGCAAAATTACCAATAAATTTCTATTGAAAATTATTCTCGAAGCTTATCGTTGGAAATAAATAATTAATTTTAACTCGGAAGCTTCGTTAATTACGTCGATTACAGATTTTCTTCGTCCAAAGATTCTACCAAAACCAATTTTCTTTTCTTTCACTTCTTTTCACTGAAAGTTCCATTCGTTACTTATGAATTCTCATCGATAAAAGAATGTAATCGATTTTGACTCAGAAGCTTAATTAATAGCGTCCTGTCCAAATTGTCTTAGCCCAAACATTCCGTTCTACTAAAACCAATTTCTTTGTTTTTAATTTCCTCTAAAGAGAGTTTCACTCGTTACTTATGAAAGCTCATCGATAAAAATTTAACCAATTTCGAGCTAGGAACTTAATTAATTGCATCCTTTCCAAATTTTCTCAGTCCAAAGATCCTGTTCCATTGAAATCAACCTTTCTCTTACTTTTTCCAAAGAAAGTTCCACTCGTTGCTCACGAAAGCTCATCGACAAAAATTTCATCGATTTCGATGCAGATACTTAATTAATTGCATCCATCACAAATTTTTTGCAATCTTTGGACTTAGTCTAAAGATTCTGTTCTACTAAACCCAAATCTTTTTTATATTTTCCAAAACACAGTTCCACTCGTTACTTATGAAAGCACATCGATAAAAATTTAATCAATTTCGAGCTAGGAACTTAATTAATTGCATCCTTTCCAAATTTTTTGAAATCTTTGAACTTTGTCTATTAAGCCCAATTCTTTTTTATTTTTTCCTAAACATAATTCCACTCGTTACTTATGAAAGTTCATCGATAAAAATTTAAACAAATTGGAGTCATGAACTTAATTGCATCCTTTTCAAATTTTCTCAGTTCAAAGATCCTATTCTTTTTTTACTTTTTCCTAAACATAGTTCCACTCGTTACTTATGAAAGTTCATCGATAAAAGTTTCATCAATTTCTTCGCAGGAACTTAATTAATTACATTCTTTCCAAATTTTCTCAGTCCAAAGATCCTATTCTGCTAAACCCAATTCTTTTTGTACTTTTTCCTCAAAACAGTTCCACTCGTTACCAAAAATTCTACTAAACCCGATCGGTTTGGAAAGTTCGTTAACCGAAGGATCAAAAATCATAGATGAACTTGAAAGGAACCCAAAGCGTTCCCTGGCATTTGGAGTCCTAGCCGTCTGTTAAAATCACACGAGCTTGATAACGATTGTTCTCTTATATGTGTCTTGTCATTCGTATGTACATAAGTAATCGAGATCTATTCGCGGCGCTCAGGCGAGCCGGCAACAATGGCTTCCGTGTACTGTATTTAGTATACGATCAATTCCCTTTTCTTTTCTCTTCGATTTACGTGTACATATGAAAAAAGGTCGGGAGCAATCTCTCCGGCCAGAATGTAAAGAACGAGAGAGCGATGCTCGTATCTTCGTCGTTCATCGATCACGGAAAAACGAGATAGAGAGAGTTGGAGAAATTATATTTCCTTTATTTATCGACATGAAAGGAGCGAAAGGAAGAGAAAAAGATAAACACACGTCGAATAAATAGCTTGGTGACTCGGCTAAAGATTTGTTCAACGAGTTTGCTAAAGTGGAAGATTGCACGCGATAAATAGAAGGGTACGTGTATCAGGTCGTTCCGTGTCGAAGAAATGTATCGAGGCTAAAGAACATAGCACTGCGTGATACCAGGGTGTGCTATAAGCTTCGAGAAACGCTATATATTGTTATCGTCGAGAAAGAAGAAAAAAAATGCGAATATATTATCTCACTCGAGCGATGGAATAATTTAACGCTAAACGTACAAAATTCCAAACGGTGGTTTGCAAGTTTTTCATTAAAAATCTCGCATTCAACGTTATCCCTTTGATCACTTGATTTTTTAATTTTAATAATTTTTAATTTTTAATTTTAATAGATCAAAAGTTTGAGTGCAAACCCTTTGCACTCCGAGCAATTTTTAAATATCAGCAACTTCGAGTCATTTTATTCTTCTTCATATCTTTTATAATACCAGTCGAGTAACATTTCATTTTCATTAGTTTTTATATTAAAGATATATTGGTGTATTATCTATCAGTAAACGTATGGTAACCTTATGCTTGGGGAATTTTATTTAAACATTTTTTATATAAATGGAGTAGAATTCTGGAGCCACAACGGTGACAACGGAGTGCAAAGGGTTTAATATGTGAAATATAATATTTCTTAAGTTTTATTAGGAATGTATTAGGTCGTCCCATAATTTCCGCGGTGATATTTACATTCTTCGTCGCATTTTATAAACTATATCGATGATTAACGTCTTTGTCAACGAAATAGGAAGAAGTAGAACAAAAGGGCGACTAAATTTTTTCTTAATATTTAAAGGTTTATTCGATGTATAATTTTAAATGGTAAAAGTAAAACTGGGCACGAATTTATGGGACGACCTAATACGAATAATAAGAATGTTATTTCTCTTCGTTTACGTAGATAGGAGAAATTATGAAAGTAAATTATTCTGGGAACTTTCGAAATTAGTTTTTCCAGTTTCGTTTTTTTTTCGAACATTTTGCGGATTTCGTGAATTTTCTTACGATTTTGGACAGTGCTTCCTAAATTTTCGACGCAATTGATCTCAGAAGCGCCATAAATAGTATTGGTTATCGAAACTTTCTACCCATTTGTGGAAAGCTACAAACCTTCTTCTTCATAATAGTAGAATCATACAAACAGTGCGTACGGATTAAAATATGGCAAAAAATTCAACCTTAAGAGTCAGATTTAAGAAAATATTCTTATAATTCGATCTACAAAAACCGACATCTTTGTGATTTTTTTTCAAGAAAACTGTGATACATTTCTCCATGCAGTTTTCGCGCGTAGATTTGTTTAAACTTAAAGAATATCTGTAATTTTTTCCAAACGAAATTGTGGAAAATTGTGAAAATTGTATAGCCGCGAGTAAATCGTGTATTTGAAAACGCGTCGGAGCGATTAAAAATTGAAAATAGAAGAAAGTTAAAGCACGCAGCGGATTAGGAAATAGTAGGTGATTAGGGAAAACGACCACGCGATGGAAAATTGGTGCATGAATAGTGCAATGACTCACTAGAGGAACTTACGACTCGTTAGGAAAATAAGCGTCGCGATGACTCACCGCGGGGACGCTATAAGAAGGAAAGAAGGTAGTAATAATTGAAACAGACACACGTAGCACTGCGTGATACAAGATTTCGCGTAATTCCACAAAAGGCGCGATTAAGTTACCTTCTTTTACCTTCTGGTTCAAGAGAATGCAGTGTCACGTGACACGGAAACTCAACACCAGCAAAGAAACGCGTGGTACCTGGTGTTAAAAAGTGTTAAGTGTTACGGTCACTTAACCTTCTCCGGTGTTACGTAATTTAT
>NW_027471104.1:0-29133 GCF_051020765.1 Lasioglossum baleicum
TTTAGCAGATCTGACAATTAAAAAATATAGGTCAATTATGCGAAGTCTGGAAATGTTTGTACTAATTTATCAATATGTAATTTGATTATATAAATTTCTTTCAGGCGAATTTAACTAAAATAATATAAAATTTCCAGGCTGCGAATGGACATACACCACTTTCTTAATTAGTCAATTGTAAATATCGTTTAATTTCAATTTGAAATAACAAATATCGCTTAAAATGTATCTCGTATTAATCCAATTTTGTTTATAAATAATAACAAGAAATAAAATAGGATTAGCATTTTTTATTTTGAACGTTAATTATATTTATATATTGTTAAATTTAACACGAGATATTGGTATTATTAATTATTTATGCTCTTCGTGTGGTAGTGTTTTGAAATGTTCATAATGCACAGGAGTATATAAGGTAATAGCTGCTGCATATCCTTATATTTTCGTATGTAATAGGCTTGGCATCGTGATACAAAGGCGCCAGGACGATTTTTCAAATTTTGGCGATCTTCCCCGACATGTAGGTGATAAATTTAGAGTCTTAAATTCTGTGTCCTCCATTGATGTTTTATATAAAATAGTATACGGTGCAGTTTTGCAAATCTCATCCAACATATGAAGAATCTTCTCATCTGATGAAGATTCTATCTCTATAATTCTTCTTCTCTTTTTACGCTTCATTAATTTGTTTTTCATAGTGGAATTATCTTCATCCTCCGATTCTAAGATTATTCTTTTGTTTAAATTCATGTGTCTTATTTCTGTGTAAATTTATTTAAAATAAAATAAAATAAATATTTTGAATTGCCATAAAATAACATTGATTTACTATTTCTTCTTATCTATATCACTATCCGATGTGAATATGAAATTATTCATTGTTGGAGGAAAATAAAATAAGTAACTTAAAATAGTAACTTTTGGCACGTGAAATAAAACAATTGTGAAGCCACTAACCCCGCCACTTTTCTATGGAAAATACACCACTTTTGTAATCAATGGTTACGCAATTTCTTTTATCAACCAATTTTAAATTGAACAAAGCATTGCCATTTTTTAAGATATAAAATACTAACTAGTTATAAAGAAAAAAGTTTACATTAAATTAAGCATAAAATAGGTCATATCTCATTTTTTTTTTTTTAAACTGACTTATACTACTTTCGAAATAAACGATGCAAATACTCAGCCAGTTTTATATATTATATAATATCGATAACGAGGTAATAAATCGACATATCAGTGATTGCGAGAGAAGCCAATAGTTTCTCTAACTCTGACGCCGGTATAATCGACACCTCGATTACTTAGACACCTCGATTCGATTGACAAATGGAATAAAGACAGCATGGTATCAAAGCCGATTTCCCAATTGATCCTCTAGGTCTCGATCTATCGATTTTCGTTTCACTTATCGCTCGTGAGAGCCGAGCTTGTATCCATTATCCAGAAACAGCGTATTATCGGCTATCCGACGCGTGCACGTGCAACTGCACGCAATTTATCGTCAGTATGTCTGGTTGATGACTAGGACTGCAACGTGCAATGATCCTCGAAACTAGCAGAGTATTAGGAACGTTTCCGTTTGGCAGTTTATTGCTCTTTTTATATCGGTCATTTGGTTGTATAACATAAATAAATCCGACGAAGGTACAGCACGTGCAATTGCACGTAATTTATCGTCAGTATGTGTGGTTGATGACTAGGACTGCAACGTGCAATGATCCTCGAAATTAGCATAGTAGCAGATCGTTTTCTGTTTGGGAGTTTATGGGTCTTTTTATATCGGTCACGAGGTTGTATAACATAAATAAATACGACGAAGGTACGACACGTGAAACTGCACGTAATTTATCGTGAGAATGCCGTCTGGTTGATGACTCTCATGACTAGAACTCGTCTGCATCGTGCAATGATCCTCAAAACACAGAGTATTTCAGAGCGTTTTCCGTTTGGCAGTTTATGGCCTTTTTATATCGGTCACGAGGTAGCATAACATAAATAAATCCGACGAAGGTACGACACGTGCAACTGCACTCAATTTATCGTCAGTTTGTTTGGTTGATGACTAGGACTGCAACGTGCATTGATCCTCGAGACCAGTAGAGTATTCGGAACGTTTTCCGTTTTGCAGTTTATGGGTCTTTTTATATCGGTCACGAGGTTGTATAACATAAATAAATAAATACGACGAAGCTACGACACGTGAAACTGCAAGCAATTTGTCGTGAGAATGTCGTCTGGTTGATGACTCTCATGACTAGAACTCGTCTGCATCGTGCAATGATCCTCAAAACCAACAGAGTATTTTAGAGCGTTTTCCGTTTGGGAGTTTATGGATCTTTTTATATCGGTCACGAGGTTGTATAACATAAATAAACAAATCCGACGAAGCTACGACACGTGCAACTGCACGCAATTTATCTTCAGTATGTCTGGTTAATGACTCTCATGACTAGAATTGCAACGTGCAACGATCTTCGGGACCAACAGATTAGTCCAGAGCGTTTTCCATTTGGTAGTTTATGGCTCTTTTTATATCGGTCACGAGGTTGTATAACGTAAATAAACAAATCCGACGCAGCTACGACACGTGCAACTGTACATAATTTATCGTGAGAATGTCGTCTGGTTGATGACTCTCATGACTAGGATTCGTTTGCAACGTGCAATGATCCTCGAGACTAGCAGAAGTATCCGAATCGTTTTCCATTTGGTAGTTTATGGTTCTTTTTATATCGGTCACGAGGTTGTATAACATAAATAAATCCGACGAAGTACGACACGTGCGTGAATTTCGCATAACCTCGTACACAGCGCGGCCTTTTAGGAGAAGGTGGTATCCCGTCCACGGAATGTCAATTTAATTCTGTCTTGCTTAGCTAAAACGTCTTAGTCGTGTGCACAGGTTTATCCTTCTTAACCCATTTGCATCATTAACCTTTTAGGCACTGTACGCTTACGTACACGGTACAAAAGCGATTCATCATGTTTTCTGCTACGACGTTACGTGGGAATAGAGTTCTAAATGATAATCAAAATTAATGCGGTTTAGACGAAAGAAATGAGAAGTAAAGCGAAAAATGTATAATACTGTTTAAAATCGTGGTATCTACGGAAGTTACTATAGTGTCGTACAGTGTAAATTGATGTTATCCACGAAAGTTATTATAGTGGCGCGTCGTTCTGAAAGATGATATAAGAGAAAGAGACTATAATATAGGAACCGTTCAAATTGGTATTATCCACGAAAATTATTATACTGTCGTACCGTCCAAATTGGTGGGTATCCAAGAAAATCACTATTGCGTCGAATCATTCAAATTGATGCTATCCATGAAAGTTACTATAGTGGTGCACCGTCCAAATAGGTATTATCTACGAAAGTTACTATAGTGTCGTACTGTCAAAATTGGTACTATCCAAAAAAATCACTGTAGTGTCGTACTGTCCAAATTGGTATTATCCACAAAAGTTACTATAGCGTAATACCTTCCAAATTGGTATTATCCCCAAAGTTACTATAGTGATTCACCGTCGAAATAGGTATTATCCGCGAAAGTTAATATATTGTCATACTGCCCAAATTGGTGCAATCCAAGAAAATCACTATAGCGTCGTACTGTCCAAATTGATATTATCAACGAAAATTGCTATAGTGTCATTCCGTCCAAATTGGTACTATCCACGAAAATCTCTGTAGTGTCGTACCGTCCAAATTGTGGATATCCAAGGAAATTACTATAGTGTCGTACCGTCAAAATTGGTGCAATCTAAAGAATCGCTATTGCGTCGGATCATTCAAATTGGTGCTATCCGTGAAAGTTAGTATAGTGGTGCACCGTCCAAATGTGTATTATCCACGAAAGTTACTATAGTGGTGCACCGCCCAATTTGGTATCATCCACAAAAGTTATTATAGTGTCGTAGTGTCCAAATTGGTATTACCCACAAAGTTATTATAGTGTCGTACTGTTCAAATTGGTATTTTCCACAAAAGTTACTATAGTGTCGTATCGTCAAAATTGGTGCAATCCACAGAAATCACTATAGTGTCGTACCGTCAAAATTGGTGCAATCCAAAGAATCACTATTGCGTCGTATCATTTAAGTTGGTGCTATCCATGAAAGTTACTATAGTAGTGCACTGTCCAAATAGGTGTTATCTACGAAAGTTACTATAGTGTTGTACGTCCAAATTTTTATTATCCTCGAAGGTTATTATAGTGTCGTACTGTCCAAATTTTTATTATCCACAAAAATTACTATAGGGTCGAGCCGTCCAAATTGGTATTATCCACGAAAATCACTGTAGTGTCGTACTGTCCAAATTGGTATTCATCCACGGAAATTACTATAGTTTCGTAGCGTAAAAATTGGTGCAATCCAAGAAAATTACTATTGCGTAGAATCATTCAAAGTGATGCTATCCATGAAAGTTAC
Source organism: Lasioglossum baleicum (assembly GCF_051020765.1). NCBI lineage: Eukaryota > Metazoa > Arthropoda > Insecta > Hymenoptera > Halictidae > Lasioglossum > Lasioglossum baleicum. Next base: position 4,444 of record NW_027471104.1, read on the forward strand.
TATAGTGGTGCACCGTCCAAATAGGTATTATCCACGAAAGTTACTATAGTGGTGCACCGTTCAAATAGGTATTATACACGAAAGTTACTATAGTGTTCTACCGTCCATATTGGTATTATCCACAAATGTTACTATACTATCGTATCGTCCAAATTGGTATTGTCCACAAAAGTTATTATAGTGTCGTACCATCAAAATTGGTGCAATCCAAGAAAATCACTATTGAGTCGAATCATTTAAATTGATGCTATCCATGAAAGTTACTATAGTGGTGCAACCGTCGAAATAGGTATTATCCACGAAAGTTACTATAGTATCTTACCGTTAAAATTGGTGCTATAAAAAAAAAATCACTATAGTGTTGTACCGTCCAAATTGTGCAATCCACGAAAATCACTATAGTAGCGCGTCGTTCAGAGTAATGATATATACGAAAACTACTATAGTTGTGTGTCGTACCTAAGAGTTAAGCGGATAAATCCGCACCCTATAATCGTTACTTAACCATTTTAAATTTATTTCCCGTGAAACTACTTACGAAAATAAATATTTACGTTATAACGTCGTTTAAAATGACTTTATTTTGGAGTACGTATAATTTTTGGGTTAAATATAAACAAGACTTTATTTGTTATGCTTAATTTCAATTAAAGGCTTGAAAGAATCGGTTTAGAGCGAAAATTCAAATGGGTAAACAAATTCGTAAAGAAAATACACGAAATCATTTAAACATGCCTCTTTAATTTCATTGTGTGTGTATATATATTAGGGTATCGTCAAAAAAGAAAGCTTTCCGTAGAGAGGTAGAAATATAATACCGGAGAAAAAGTTGAAAGAACACGAAAGACGATAAAAAGGAACAAGAGGAAAAATCAAACCGAACCGGAAAGGTTGTTAACGAAGAAGCAAATGGAAGAATACGAGAAAGAAAAAAAAAGACGGAATAATCTGAAACGAGAGAAATGTTGCTGCAGTTAACAAATATCGAATAAGGCAGAAGATAATCGATAAACATTTATGTTATAACGTCGTATAAAATGATTTTACTTTAAAATACGCATAATTTTTTGGATTAAATATATTATTATATAGTAATTTACTATTATATATAACTTATATTATATATTACTATTATATATTATTATATATAACTTATATTATATATTGCTATTATATATTAATATATATAACTTATATTATATATTACTATTATATATTACTTTATTTGTTACGCTTAATTTCAATCAAAGGCTTGAAAGACACTTTTTAGAGTAAATATTCAAATGGGTAAACAAAAGAAAATACCCGAAACCATTTAAACACGCCTCTTTAATTTCATTGTATATATATATTAGCACATCGTCAAAAAAGAAAGCTTTCTGCAAGGAGGTAGAAATATAACACCGAAAGAAAAAGTTGAAAAGAACGCGGAAGACGATAGAAAGGAAAAAGAGGAAAAAACAAACCGAACCGGAAAGGTTGTTAACGAAGAAGCAAATGGAAGAATACGAGATAGAAAAGTCAGAAAAAAAGGAACAGAATAATCTGGGTAATACGAGTAATAAAATGTTGCTACAGTTAACAAGTAGCGAATAAGGCAGAAGATAATCGATAAACATTATTATTTGTTACGCTTAATTTCAATGAAAGGCTTGAAAGACACTCCTTAGAGCGAAGATTCAAATGGGTAAACAAATTCGTAAAGAAAATACCCGAAATAATTTAAACACGCCTCTTAATTTCATTTTATATATGTATTAGGACATCGTCAGAAAAGAAAGCTTCCTGTAAAGAGATAGAAATATAATACCGGAAGAAGATAATCGATAAATATTTACTTTATAACGTCGTATAAAATCATTTTACTTTAAAATACGTATAATTTTTGGATTAAATATATTATTATATATTACTTTACTATTATATATAACTTATATAATATATTATTATTATATATTATATATTACTTTATTTGTTACGCTTAATTTCAATCAAAGGCTTGAAAGACACTCCTTAGATCGAAAATTCAAATGGGTAAACAAATTCGTAAAGAAAATACCCGAAATCATTTAAACACGTCTTTTTAATTTCATTGTATATATATATTAGGACATCGTCAAAAAAGAAAGCTTTCTGCAAAGAGGTAAAAATATAATACCGGAATATAATACCGGAAGAAAAAGTTGAAAAGAACGCAAAAAATGATAAAAAGGAAAAAGAGGAAAAATCAAACCGAACCGGAAAGGTTGTTAACGAAGAAGCAAATGGAAGAATACGAGATAGAGAAGTGAGAAAAAAAAGAACAGAATAATCTGGGTAATACGAGTAATAAAATGTTGCTACAGTTAACAAGTAGCGAATAAGGCAGAAGATAATCGATAAACATTTATGTTATAACTTATATAATATATTACTATTATATATTATTATATATTACTTTACTATTATATATAACTTATATAATATATTACTTTATTTGTTACGCTTAATTTCAATCAAAGGCTTGAAAGACACTCCTTAGATCGAAAATTCAAATGGGTAAACAAATTCGTAAAGAAAATACCCGAAATAATTTAAACACGTCTTTTTAATTTCATTATATATATATATATATATATTAGGACATCGTTAAAAAAGAAAGCTTTCTGTAAAGAGATAGAAATATAATTCCGAGAAGATAATCGTTAAATATTTACTTTATAACATCGTATAAAATCATTTTACTTTAAAATACGTATAATCTTGGGATTAAATATATTATTATATATTACTTTACTATTATATATAACTTATATTATAAATCACTATTATATATAACTTATATTATATATCACTATTATATATAACTTATATTATATATCACTATTATATATAACTTATATTATATATCACTATTATATATAATTTATATTATTTATCATTATTATATGTAACATATTATATATCATTATTATATGTAACTTATATTATATATCACTATTATATATCACTATTATATATCACTATTATATATAACTTATATTATATATCACTATTATATATAAACTTACATTACATATCACTATTATATATAACTTACATTATATATCACTATTATTATATAACTTACATTATATATCACTATTATATATAACTTGTATTATATATTACTTTATTTGTTACGCTAAATTTCAATGAAAGTCTCGAAAGACTCTTTTTAAATCGAAGATACGAATATATTAAATCCTCTTCGTCCATTTATCGTTTATTCCTCTATCACGGTCTTCAAGTTCGTTGTTCGAATAGCAGATCGCGCTCGTGAACGTCGCGTGACTCCGGCAACTTCTTTTTTCCACCGAGTTTTTGTCTCCTCTGTACATACCTCGCGATCTTGAAGCTCAGAAACCGCGTGCACTTGATATTTATTTTCGCGTATATGGTCTAGCAAGCATGCGAGTAGAACTAACCACACCGAAGCGGAACGTTCGAGATATCGTTCGCAGCTGTAATCGTAAAACCATAGAAAGCGGCAATTTATCCGCACGCGTAACAACGTTGTTGTTTTGAAACACTCGCGTAATGACAGTTCAGAAGAATTCAAGTTGCATGCTCTTTGCATTATTTCACAAGCGAGAAGATCGATCGTCGAAGAATCCTTCGTTCCCTTGTCCCATGCTTTCCACCATCCATCGTTCACATTCTTCGCTGCATCGACCTTAGTCGAGAGATTTAACCAGACGAGCTTCATTCGTTCGACTTAGCACCTGACTATTTTCAACAAACGAAAATCCCCGATTCTCCTGTCGAATTAGCATTCCGTGGTTCTATCAAATGCCAGCAACGGATGATCAAATTACGAGTCTTGCTTCGGCATTTTTTACCGGGCTTGTCCCGTACGTGTGACACGCGAACAAATAAGATTACTTTGCATTCGATCAACTCACGAGATGAAGCTAGAATGGAACGATCGCTCTAGGAAGCTATTCGACCGACCGGTTTTTTCATGTACCAGAAGATATAAAACGCGTAAAAAGATACGTGCATTGATCGTTCGTGAATATAATTAACATCGGAAACGTGTAATTAACCTATTCGCAGCCTATTCCTATCTCGCGGATGTTAGAAAGCATTTTAACGATTAATAAAATCGTGTTTATTGGCTTTTCTTTCTTTAATCTTATCGATAGACACACTTGGAAACTTCGCTTTTAAACACTTGGACATTCGGATTTTGGTTATTCAATAAAATCGCAGTAAATCGAAAACTATTTCGTATTTATCTATGAAAAATTTTTACGTTACATTTAGCAATAGATTTACGAGACCCGTGAATTTGCAATTATACAATATTAATAGATTTAATCAATTTATATTAAGTTTGTTCACAGTAAAGAAAACCACGTATTTTCTTTAAAACAAAGACCATGAGTTTAATTTCAAAACAAGTACGATATTAACAAACTTAATATATGTTGATTAAAACTGTTAACAATGTATTATTAAAATAACTTATTGTTTTTAAATTAAACTCATGGTCTTATTTTTTAAGAAAATACTTATTTTTTTCAAAAATAGGTTTCTTTACCCGTAAATCTGACGCGTCTCCATAAAAAAACATCCGTAAACCTAGTGTTAAATATATAAAAAGAGCAACAATTAAAAAACCGGACTTCAAATTGACAAAAACACGACTTGCACGCTTTGTTTTCCTTTCGATCAAAGACCAAATAACTCAGTAAAAGACCGAGTAACTCGACAATCGAAATTTGTGGGAAAAAAGAATGCGAATCGTTATCGAGCAACGTAACAACACATATACAAATCTCCCACATACATAACAGGTACGTGTAACATTGTATATAATAGCATTATAATTATACAATACCCGTTACCCACTACAAATCTACTAAATACGTATTTTTACGTGAAAGTGACGTAAAAGCACATTACCCGCAGTCCAAGTGTTAAATCTCAATCCCACGCGTGTCTCTTTCTGCGTTTTATGAATTCTATATTTCTCTCTTTAACGTGGGTTTCGAATTTTTATCCAAACGCACGCGTAGGCAGCGAGTGATTTCACGAAAAGTCATTTATCGCGCTCGAGACGATTTGTGATTGTAAAATCAGCCGAAGGCGAGAAGCCTAATTGAAAGATGAAAAGTGGGTATTCTTGGTCGTTAATAATTTCTTATTTTACTTCGCTTTCGTCTCTCAGCTATTCGCGCGATTTCCTGCATACCGATCCAGTTGGTCATCGATACTTTTTGTATTATTTACCTTGGCTAAACCGCACGGGAAAAACGGTGGATCGCAATTGTGCGTTTTTCCAGATACGGGAACTGGTTTAACGAAGCTAGCATTTAGGTTAAGAGAAAGAGTAGCCTTTCGTTCGACAACGGACCTGCTATTTACGCTGTTTCCAACTTTCAAACTTACGTTCGCGAAGCAATCGACGTGAGAACCGCTATTTTCGAACTTGCGCATATTAATTAAACGCCGGAAATAAATTCAATCTCGTTCTAACGCTTTCACGATTTATCTTTCAGTTTTCTTTCTCACGTTCGTTAAACTATCGCGGGATTTTCCACGTGTTCCCTTATCAAATACTCGCAGAGCGTCATGAGGAATTACCTACGATGATTCTGGAATATCCCGACACTTCGTTTTCGTCTTTTGTTACTCGGTGAACCGGTTCTCGCTGCAGCAGCCGGTTGCTCCTATATACGATTTCAATGCTATTGTCGGATTGTCGAAAATCCAGATCAGGTCGTGCAAACATGCGCACGTTCAACCTGGTACTTGAAATTTCCTCCAGTTCCAATTTTACAAGTCCTGTCGGTAATTAATAACTTTTACTGTTTCTTTCCTTTGTTGCTTGAAGGAAGAATATAATAATTTTAAATTACTACAGTTCTCTTTGAGAAAAACGACACTTAAAAATCGTTTAATTTAATCTCTATTTATTCGAAATTCCTACTAGATAGTTTAGACTTCTGGAAAATTCCTAAGTGTCGTTTCCTCAAAGAGATTTAACACTAGGTTTACGGACGTTTTTGAATATATATATCTTTATGGAGACTCGTCAGATTTACATGTAAAAAAAACTACGTATTTTCTTAAAAAATATAGACCGTGAGTTTAATCTAGAAACAATTACGATATTAACAAATTTAATATAAGTTTGATTAAATCTATTAATATTGTATAATTGCAGGAACTGTAAATCTAGTGTTAACCATAATAATTTTAAATTATTATATACACATTTTTCAACGACATGATAATATTATAAAATATAATATTTTAAACGTGTACTAACGAAATATACTAACAACAAGATACATTTTTCCAAAAGAACCTGTTGGAAAGTTTCGAATAATATTAGCATTAAAACGTCGGTAGAAATGATCGATAACTCGATTGCTATACTTTCCCGTCATATTTCGCTATTTTACGAGCACGATGAAGGTATTGACACCTAATGAACACTTTCAGACTGTCTGCAAATTTCTTGCAGATTTTTTTAATCATTTGTATCGCTACTTATATTGTCGGACTTGGAAGGAGTGAGTCATGGCGAATATTGCTGCAAAAATATATGTTAATAGATTCTTGCAGTGTGTCGAGTCATATATCGGAGATTTAGCTATTACGAGTGACAGGTAGATGTTTCGAATTCGAAATGTAGACCTGTTGGGTGTTCCTACTTCTTTTCTTCTCTCTGTCTAAGAAACGCGTGTTTCATCGTCGCTCGGTGCACCATTCGATCAATTTCGGCAGCTGCAATCCGTCTACTAGCGAATTCGCGAAAATTCACGATGTAAAGGCATCAAAGCTACTGTGGTTTAACCTGTTTTGAAAGGTTCGTGCTAACGACGGGCACCCGGGCAACTAAACAGCTATTACCTACTACAACTGTTTTTATCCGTTCTTTTTTTTCTGCTTACTTTTTCTCTTTCTTATTGAATTAGGCGTATTTACAATGTTAAATTAGCCTATAATAGCATTCGATTCATTAAGTTTTTGCAGCTTCGTCTGTCGGCGAGTTATTTCATCGGTTTTTATCAATGCAACGTTTTTATCAATGTAATGCATCGAGATATATTCGTAAACGCCTCAGTAGGAAGTCATTGTATCATCAGGTGCTAACTGCATTCAGAGTTAAGATCCTCGTTAAACGATTAATCGATTTGTATTGTTAAAATATCGTTCGTGGCATTCAGAGTTAAGATCCTCGTTAAACGATTAATCCGATTTGTTAAAATATCGTTCGTGACATTCAGAGTTAAGATCTTCGTTAAACGATTAATCCTATTTGTTAAAATATCGTTCGTGGCATTGAACGGAGAAGGAAGCTTTTCATATTCCAGGATTTTATAACGTTCTTACAATTCCCCCGACGCCCTGTGTCCAGGAAGGATAATCGTTATTAGCATAAAGTACGCGTGCCGTTTTTTTATTGCTTCATTGAAATCTTCATATGGAGTCGAATACTCTCCTTTCTTTTTCCTTTGTTCTCGCTGGAATGGTATTACGATTGCTTTGTCACGTGTGCGACTACCGCAAACAAATAAAAAGTTGCGAATCAGTTCTCGAAATTTTAATCAAGCGTTTTATTCGTCGCAATTGTACACGCAGTTAATCAAGACAGTTGAAAGCGAATAACTCGACCGTTTGTTTTTAATCATACCGACAAATTACTCGATCCATGCTTATCCTCTTATGTAACGTTTAAATAAACCTCTACTTTTTTGTTTTATGGAATCGATTGCAGTATCTGTTTTAGCAATATGTTTTATCATCGTGATATAAATATCTTTCGTAACTTCGATGTTTCTACATGGCGTAAAGCGTTCGCGAGTTACATTTCGAGGAAGAATTATACAATTCTTCAGCAGGTCTCAATTATGTTCTATTTTTCTATGTTAATGGTTTTATGTAATTAACTACACAAAGCCGCGAAGCTGTGTACAGCTGATAAACAAATTGCGCTGTGTAGTAAAAATAGACTTTTGTCTGCATTTATAACGCATCCAACGTTTACAAAGTCTATTTACAAAATTATCTATGTTTCGCTGGTAAACATGAACGATTTTCTTGACATTTGACACTGGAATACCTCGGAACGAGATATCGATATCGCGAGTTAATTCGTTGATGAACTGCCTGACCAGAGTTATCCCAGTTCGTAGATGAATCTTTCAAGCTTCGTAACTCTTTCATATTCCTGTGCCGCTTAGTCTCGTTAGAAAATCTCAAAACGAGGTCGTTAAATTTCGTAATACTCTCAGTTCAATGTTGCCGTCCTCATACGTACTAGCAAGAGACAAAAAACAATGCGGAGGCAACGTTGAAAGCAACTAAAACGCAATCCGTTCGTTAAATCGGATCAGCAGAAATGAAAGAAATCTGTTTTAGTGATTGCTTTATTTTTGAAATTTTCAATTTAACGGACCGTTCTCTACAATGCCACTTTTTTCCGTACCTTTCTAATTAACCATTCACACTCTTATTAGCAACGATTACTCAGGATAATACGAAGAAAATAGTCAGAGCGAGTCGTTGCGAAGGTATGCCGGTAAGAGATATAAGAAGAAAGGAACAGAGTTATGCTAATTTACATAATACAAGTAAAATGAACGCTACCGGAATGCTTTGGGTATAGGTGGCTGGCCGCAAGTTCCATCTGATGAATCTCACGCGTAACTCTATCGGATAAGGTAATCCGATAATTTAACATAGCAACTGGAGCGTTATTAAAAAAGTTAGAAAAGTAGTAGTATCAGGAAGTAATTAACGATAATTCCAAGGAAGATTCGATATCGGGGTTAATTTTATGCACGAATCGAGAAATCGGTTGTTCAATTCTATCGAAACAAAAACCGTTCCTTTTCAACGGCTGACGTTGCGTCTGCGTATACCGGTTTCCGTGTAAAATCGGTCTTTCACGATCCCATGATAAACTGTTACCAGTTTACTCCAGATACCCTTGTTCATTCGCCGATTTTTCCACACCGATTGTATTTTAATCGCGATCACCGATCATTTATCGAAAAAAATGTCATTAAAATCTTATCAACAATAATGTACAACAATCGATACATTAAGTTTTTTTAACAGAATGTTATCCGGTTTTTATCCAATTATATATTCAGCTGATAACGTGATATATCTTTAAAGTTGAATAAAATTGGTTTATAAGTATTGTATTCGTGTAATAGAAAATCTATGCATTATTCAACGTCATTTTTGTTCTACAAAGATAATTACCGCTTTGAATATCGAATATTAAAAATCGCCACGAGATATATCGCGAAAATGAAAAAACAATTTTAGTATGATACGATAAGCGTTTAATAAAAATTCGCTGTACCAATCGAAGCGAGGTATAAGATATCGAAGCGGTATAGAAGCGATTTAGAAACGATTTAGAAACTATTTAGAAACGATCGTACGACTACCGTACAAGGATACATCGCGTCGAAGCGAAACGTAACAAAGAGGCCATCTGAATTCATCGTGCATCCTCCGGAGGCACAGTTTCCGTATTTGACAGCAATTACTTACTTTGCCATTTCGTCTTTCCGTCCGCGTGCATCGACAGAGCCGCGTTAAACAAATGATTCACGGCGATCGATGACTTTCTCGCCAGGCTGCTGGTTTTTTGGCTAATCGACATCTCGCCGAACTCGGTGCACTCGTTCTGATTTTGGTTCACGTTGACAGCCGAGTATCGCCTTCCGGCGATTCGGTTCCATATCATCGAGAAGTCCTTCATGTCGCGGCACTTTCCGTTGACTCGGTTCGATCGAATAAAGGAGAACCGGAACGAAACTCACGGGATCGAGAGTCTTCGATGGAATTCACTTGGCGCGGATTACGAAGATCCACGGGGTTACAGTCCTTCCACTTGTCGCTGGAAATCTCGAATGGATCGATCCTTCGATGCTATTACCGAACGATTAATCCTCGAACAAGCTTGTATGTTCAACGTTTAGGTTTACGACACGGTACACCACCGGAACGGCCTTTTTACACTATGCGATAACTACGACCATGAACCCGCGCGAGAGTGAAACTAACCTCGACGATCTTCGAACCGTTTCAGGATCGCGACTAGCGGTTTTCAACGAACTTGGCACGGTTTATGAAACCGATCGTGGCGCTACATATATGTCGAAAAGGATCGTTCATCCAACGCGCCGTTCTCTTCTTGTCTTTCGATGCGATCGGCCTGCGCTTCTCTACAAAAGTGACGAAAGCATGGATCGACAGAGTCCAAAAAATATATCAGAGCCAGTCCGATCCCCACTTGCGTTTTGACCTGCCGATCGCGGCTCGTAGCACGTGGACCACGGACCAATAGGCAGCTGGTATCGGTGCCCCACCACAGGTGACGAGCATCAACGTTCCTTCAGGTGAGGGACAGCGCAACGTGACAATTGCATCGCGTCACTCGATCGCAACGATCAAAGGTCAATGGAATATTGTCGCGATCTATCAATCCATCGCGAGCCAGGGGATGACCGGATGTCTCACCATCATCCCAGGTAAGTCGCGCTGCTGAAAATCGATTTCACGAGTGATTTCTCGGCGATTCTAGCGGTCGGAAAGCAGGCTGTTTGTATGCCATCGCGCTTCTAGCTTCTGAAAAGATTACTAATTGCTTTCTTCGCGTTCTATCGAGCTTCTAATAACCTACATAGATCAATAGACAGAGATTTCTTTCTTCTTTTCTTCGAACTATTATTCACTCTTCCGACGTTTATATCGGTCACTGTATTATCGGAAACTATCGAAAACTATATTTAAAATTACAAGATTATTTTTTCTATCGCTTGAACTATATTTCTTTAAGCTATAATTAGATTAAATATAGTTTGGATTTATGGTTTATAGTTTTTGGGTTTATGGTTTAAACTATATTTAAAATTACAAGCATATTTTTTCTATCGCTTGTACTATATTTCTATAAGCTATAATTAGATTAAATATAGTTTGGGTTTATGGTTGATGGTTTATGGATGAAACTATATTTAAAATTATAAGTATATTTTTTCTATAGCTTGAACTATATTTCTATAAGTTATAATTATATTAAATATGGTTTGGGTTTATGGTTTATGGTTTAAACTATATTTAAAATTACAAGCATATTTTTTCTATCGCTTGAAATATGTTTCTATAAGCTATAATTATATAAAATATAGTTTGGGTTTATGGTTGATGGTTTATGGTTTAAACTATATTTAAAATTACAAATATATTTTTTCTCTCGCTTGAACTATATTTCTATAAGTTATAATTATATTAAATATGGTTTGGGTTTATGGTTTATGGTTTAAACTATATTTAAAGTTACAAGTATATTTATTCTATCGCTTGAACTATATTTCTATAAGCCATAATTATATTAAATACGGTTTGGGTTTATGGTTTATGGTTTAAACTATATTTAAAATTACAAGATTATTTTTTCTATCGCTTGAACTATATTTCTATAAGTTATAATTATATTAAATATGGTTTGGGTTTATGGTTTATGGTTTAAACTATATTTAAAGTTACAAGTATATTTATTCTATCGCTTGAACTATATTTCTATAAGCCATAATTATATTAAATACGGTTTTCGATAGTTTCCGATAATATAGTGATCGATATAAACGTCGGAATGGTGGAATAATTTATTACTATCTTTGTATGTCGTGTGTTCAGGTATAAATACCACGAAACGGTAGAAAGTAAAGAATCACCGAGGAAATAATTCGCAACGAATAACTTGCAAAATCATGGCGTGTCATTGAACAGATCTCTGCTTCGTGCGGTCAACGCTACATTTTTGGTAAATAAACGATAAAATTAAATGACAAAGGACCCGTGAAACGTGGTGTATAACATCCTCATAAATTCCAGGAAAACCTTCCATTTTTACACGACATTGCGTGTCGTTCCGAATTAAGTCCAACGCGGTTGCCCCTGGAATCGAGAGAAATTTAGCTCGAATTGCCGTGGTTAAACTTTTTTTCCCGATTCCTCTTCGAGGCGAATTTAAAAAATCGAGAGTCGCGACTCTCTGGATTTTTCTGACGAACGAACGTTGTTTGTATTGGAGATTTTCTCAATTAGATGATTAATATGTTTTCCATGTACAGTGTCGCCGCAAATGTTCCATTTGATCTAATTTCTGCATGTTCATGCCAACAGGTACGTTACGTACGATCGTCAACAATTATATGCTAGATTTGAAATCACTTTTTTCTGTAATTTAATTTTAAACACCATGTATCGTAATAGACACATTCATCAACGTGTCAAAAGAGTGAAAGAACGCTTATTCATTTTCGTTATAATAGTTACGTTTCCTGCCAGTGTGCTACGTATTGTTTACGCGCTTGTTTGGAATAATCCGTAATATTTCACGCGAAAATATCCGAATGATAGATTTCTCCGTCATTTTACTAATATTAATTATCGCGATTTTTGAAACGAAAAACTAGACACAATAGTGGTTAATTAAATGTGCGATCTGTGACTGGATGAATGCATAATTCGGATTATAATATACGATAAAAATCTCGCGTGAAATGTCGAAGAAAATTTCATTTATAAAATGAATTACGTTCGTGGTTCGCGTGTGTATGACAAGATCTCTGTTAACGTGTGCGAATAGCTACGTTTTCCGAGCTAATTTGCAAAGATCGTATCGTTGACAAATTTCACCACGCAGCTGTTATGAATGTTGAAATTAGCCTTGTTTTAGGGAAATAAAGCGACCTCAAAACCAGTTATTCGAGTATTTAAAATCTTGCACTGCTACACGCGAAAAGTTTGTAAATAATGTTATCGCTATCTAATTTGATAAATCAACATTTCCATAATGTAACGTTTTATATATTATTTACATATTATCGTTAAAATTAAATTGAAGTGCTAGTTAAAGTGTAATACTTTTAAGGAAGTAATTATTATAAAGTCATATTAAAATAAACAATTTTAATCTCTCAAAGATCGCGATCATAGCAGTTTTAAATTACGAATTGAAAATTATAGCAGTTAATCAGCGTTACGCGTAGTTTTATTCGAGAAAAATTAGCTTTCAAGGATTAACGGCGTCGTTTCGATTTATATTTCTACGATTTAGTTTTAATTGCGATTTAAATAGGGTTTGAAACCAGTTTTACATACGATATGTGTCGTGAAGGTAAAAGTATATCAACGACTGTATCGGCCGAGCAAATTTGGAGTGAAGGACCTGAAGTATCTCATAAATTTCAAGGCTGCACATTTCAGGAATGTTCAGATATTATGAGTGAAAGAGATTTAATTCATATAAAGAGATTACGAAATTTAATCCACTTATGATTTGAGAATCGTAATGATTTGTATATATCTCGAATAAGATCCTATTAGTTTCTTTACTTTATTTTAATCTATTCAGATTCTCCAGGTATAAATGACGTAAATCATTTGTATGTAATAAATAATGTGTCTATAAAAAAATAATTTCTACACGATAAATAAATAATAAATAATCAATGAGAGTAATTAGAATATGATAATAGTAATAATATTAATAATAGGGTGTACTATTTAATAGATTCTTCGGAACAAATTAATCGAGCGTGAACTTAAGATCTTTTTATGCTAATCAGTATTCCACCAATTAAATAAGAGCTGACGTCGAAATTAATATTTATGATATAGATAATAAGAAATTGCACAGACCAAGTTCAACGTTAAACACATTTTAGGTCAACCATTTGATATATGAAGCTACAATATTGCACGAAATAAAGAAAAAAAGTGCAAACTAGTTCGATATAACAGTTTACATATATACATTTTCTTTTTTCAATCAACTGTTACAAAAAAATTTAATCGTTATTAAAGAATAATCGTTTATAATACTTCGTAGTTAAATTTACAAGTCGTATTATAAATTTTGTAGAAAATAATTTCTTGTAAAATCTTTCTAAGCTTCTAAAATTCTTTGTGAAGAAACAAATAGGACGTTCACGAAGGTGATATAGAATGAGAAATATTTCGGATATCGTACGATGTTATCTCAGCCTAACTGGACCTGTTTTAGTTCAGATTCGAATGGTCTTTGAAGTGGATTATCAAAAATTTCGAAACGTTCACGTATCGGGACTTTCCACGCTACTAAAATCGGAATTAGTGTCGTTCGATGAATATTTACTCGCTAGTAAGCTTGTTTCTTTCGAACTGAACTTTTTCGGCAAAAATTTCCATCGCTTGTCCATTAACGCGGCGATTTATATTACGATGTAAGTTTTTATCACTGACGTTCACTTACGTATTACTTTCTGCACGATCATCCTGCTTTGACATTTTTTCCTCCTCTCCTATATTTTTTTTTTCTCTACGAAATAATTTGAATATAAACAGCGGATTGTGTACACTGTTCCAACTGTAAATAAAACTATTACGGAGATGCGAGTTCCCGAGAGATCGATCGGCCGTTTCCGTTTCCTTGAATTCGTTCTGGATCCTTCCGCTTGATCTGTATCAATATATCATTACGTTTTTGCTGAGAGCAAACGAGGTCTGTAAATTACATATATACCGCATCAACGAAGTCGTGCTTATGTGGCTTCTCATTTCGAACAATTGATCTTTCCTTGAACAATATTTGTATTCATTAACCTACTGGTTCACCTTTATTCATAAGTATAAAGAGCATGTAAGGTGATTCAATTTCAATTAATACTTCACTCTATAAACGCAAAAAGGATCTAAATATATATATATTTACTTTTTTTCTATTTATCTAGTTCAGCGTCTGTCGAAGGATAATAATGACAATATAATTGAAAGTGAAAAAACTAATGGATTGTAATGAACGTAAATATACTCGTATGATTTACTACGAATGATTTAAAATAGAATTATTTAATGTGCATTGCATGTTATGCATCGGGGATTTTTAAACCTTTGAACACGTTCTGCGTTTTTCCCTGAATTGAAAAATATATTAGTCAAGGAGCGACAGAGGATTTAAATTTTATAGCATATCTACTTGTAGATCGGTTCTAACGTAGAAATGAATCGTTTTGTGATTCGAATAGAAGTTCATCGACTTGCTGAGAAGTTCATTGACTTGCCAAAAAATTTAAATTGCCACGATGAGTTATCCTTCAATCGACAGATAAGTCTATCGAATTCCATTTATAAGAGGATTATGAACGTTAATCAAAATTTTTACTATTCCACTGTATGCATATCGTTGTCATAATTCAAATCGATGATTCGATGAAATTTATTTACCAAGAATTAACGAAATTAAATATTAAGAGATATGAAGGACGGTAAAACTTGACCGTGGCAATTAAGCTTTATTATATGCAAATTATTTGCAAATATCGGTGCATTGTTTGCTCATTTTCTACAGGATGATTTATTTATCTTGCATCTGCCTATCAGGAATTCTTAAAATTCTTATTTCCGAGATTTTTTTATTCGTTTTTATTAATTCGAAGCTTAATCGGCGAAGGGGCTGTATAATTTATTTAACCACCGTCGGTTTAACGATAAAAATATCGCGGATATTTTGGAATAAGAATCAAAGCTACGTGCGATTTATATCGAAATTTTCAGCATCACTTCCCAATCGAATTCTCGAGGTAAATAATTATATATACAAGGAACACATAGGACTTCATATGCGAAGAGTGGAATCGCAAATACCAGTAATGGATTAAATTTCGTTACTGTCTGCTGAATTTATAAATTACATCAAGCCTTATATTGATTCCTTCGCGTCAGGTTGTTTCTATAATTTGCATACCTGATTTAGATGCTTTGCAAATCATTCTGTAGGTATCGATCAGAAACAAAATGGACACTGGCGTGAAGCATACGATGCAAATCACACGATTCGCGAATTTAAGAGGGAGTTGTCTTTTCGATATTACATTTTCCTAGAATTATAGCCATTTTCTTCTTTTCTTCTATTCTTTTCCTTATCTTTTCTTATTCTTTATAAAACCATAAATGCTCTGACGGGACTTTCAGTAGCTTGTCCTTTGTCGTAACGTGTATAAAAGGAATGTGCTTCAAGAAGCAGGTAAAGGTACGCATATTTCGAATTGCTATGCAATGCTAATATGATTGACGTACACGTTGTAAAGTTCCAAGCGAAATTTATTACGCTAAACGCGAACTCTGGAATGTCTCTTAACACAATTTTAATCGACATAGATGACACAGAAACCTCTTTCTGCGCGTTTCACTTTCTATCGAAATATTAACCCTTTGCACTCGACGAATTTTTGGATATATATAATTCACAGATTTTTTGCTATAAATCTAATATCATTTTTTTGAATGGTAAATAAAGGATCGTATAATAATTAACACGTCAATTTATTTCATTGCGATATCTCGCATATTGTTGTATTATCTTAAATTTGATATATTAACACTTTGCGGACGAGAAACGAAGTTAGCGATACATCGAGTATACGCTAAATAATAAAATATAATAAATTGAGGGAAATTTTGTGAATTAAAAATATTTACGACATCGATGCCAATGGTAAAATTATTTTTTGCTATATTCCAAGTAGCTTTCACTCTAAAAAATAAAATAATTCCTACGTGTATTATGACACAAAGGGTTAATCAATATGGACCTTCAAAATTTTATGCTGACTGACAGTCGTCTCTCGAATGCAAAGGGTTAAGTTATGCAAAAAGAAATCCATTATTATAGATGGCTATAGTGATCGATATCTCGTAAAGTATCGATCAAACAATTTCAGATTTATGTTCATCTTCAAAGTAAACATTTCACGCTAAAAAAATTCTTTTGTTGTTTTTTGTTTGGTCCATTCAGTTGTGAGTTACAGGGTGTTAAAAATGGAAGTCAACAAAGAGAAAATTCGGTACATTTTTCAGTTTATCTTTGATAAAGGCGAAAATATAAGCTAGGCGGCTGAAATTGTGAATGGTGTTTATGGTTCTGATACTGTAACAGTTAATTACGTGCAATTTTGGTTTTGTTAATTCCGTTCAGGTAGTTTTGATGTTAACACATTGCGTATGGCGCTTAAAAAAAAACAAAACCTCTGAAAACGCATTTTAAGTATTCTATAATTATAATTAAGAAGTAGAAAACATGTATAAACATATTACTATTATCTGCATGGCATTAAATTCGCATTTAATATACTTCTATATTATTATATGTTTTTTAAACCTTACCCTGTATTTAATATATATATATATAATTTTTTAAAGTCTTACAACTTTAATTATACGGATTATATACCGATATAGAATGCTGCGTGACACAATTTCAACAGCATAAAACTATGGATGTTTTTTAGAAAGTTGTTTCCTTACAAGTAAAAGCATTTTTATAATATTTTGAAATATTACATGATAATAGCAATTTTTAATGTACACTTAGCAAGACGAAGTACATGGATCTATTGGTTATACTAACTATTTTTACATGTTAGGCATGTCAATATCTAGTTTATTTAAAAAATATCTGCGTTAAAATGAAAGAGATCTTATCTTAGTAACGTAAATAAGACATTTACTCCAGCTTGTTCTGATTTTTGCTTTGTAAAAGAAATAAAAACGAGAAAACTCGTGACCTGTCTTCAACGCTCGATTTTATAATTTATATTTACTTAATATGAAATTAATATTTAATATAATTATTTTATATCTCGTGATCCGTACGAAATGTGTTAAAGATGCACCTCGCACTGACAGGCCCGTTGAAAATTTATAAGTATAATGTATGAAGGGATAAATGGACCGTTTATTTCAAAAGTGGTGCAAGTCCACTTCTTTTGCTTCGAGAAAATTGAATTTTAGCAGATCTGACAGTTAAAAAATATAGGTTAATTATGCGAAGTCTGGGAATGTTTAAATTTATCAATATGCAATTGGATTATATAAATTTCTTTTAAATAATATACAATTTTCAGGCTGCAAATAGACTTACACCACTTTCTTAATTAGTCAATTGTAAATATCGTTCAATTTCAATTTTGAAATATCAAATATCACTTGAAATATATCTCGTATTAATCCAATTTTGTTTATAAATAATAACAAGAAATAAAATAGGATTAGCATTTTTTATTTTGAACGTTAATTATATTTATATATCGTTAAATTTAACACGAGATATTGGTATTATTAATTATTTATGCTCTTCGTGTGGCAGTGTTTTGAAATGTTCATAATGCACAGGAGTATATAAGGTAATAGCTGCTGCATATCCTTATATTTTTCGTATGTAATAGGCTTGGCATCGTGATACAAAGACGACAGGGCGATTTTTTCAAATTTTGGCGATCTTCCCCGACATGTAAGTGATAAATTTAGAGTCTTAAATTCTGTGTCCTCCATTAATGTTTTATATAAAATAGTATACGGTGCAGTTTTGCAAAATCTCATCCAACATATGAAGAATCTTCTCATCTGATGAAGATTCTATCTCTATAATTCTTCTTCTCTTTTTACGCTTCATTAATTTGTTTTTCATAGTGGAATTATCTTCATCCTCCGATTCTAAGATTATTCTTTTGTTTAAATTCATGTGTCTTATTTCTGTGTAAATTTATTTAAAATAAAATAAAATAAATATTTTGAATTGTCATAAAATAACATTGATTTACTATTTCTTCTTATCTATATCACTATCCGATGTGAATATGAAATTATCCATTGTTGGAGGAAAATAAAATATGTAACCTAAAATAGTAACTTTCGGCACGTGAAATAAAACAATTATGAAGCCACTAACCCCGCCACTTTTCTATGGAAAATACACCACTTTTGTAATCAATGGTTACGCAATTTCTTTTATCAACCAATTTTAAATTGAACAAAGCATTGCCATTTTTTAAGATATTAAATACTAACTAGTTATAAAGGAAAAGTTTACATTAAATTAAGCATAAAATAGGTCATATCTCATTTTTTTAAAAAAGGACTTACACCATTTCCTAAATAAACGGTCCAAATACGTCTGGTATAAAAAGGAAACGTTAAATTCAAATATGTGTATATATTTATTACGAGCTAAAAGAAATTAAGAGTAAAGTACGTGTAAATTATCGAGTACAGTAACTGATATATGATTACTTAATTCTCCGACCGACATTCTCTTGTTTTTCTTTCTCACTCCTGATATAATCTGCCTTTTCTTCGTCATTCGCTCACCTTTTATTCATACACACACGCACATACTACACATACATACGATGCGTTCCCAAAATACATTACGTACATTCTAAGAATGCATTCATCTTTCACTTTTAACCTAAACCTAAACATCCACTCGAATCGATAGCTATGCAATCTCTCCACTTTCCATTCTGATAATCGTGTTTCCTCTTCTACATATAATAGATATTTAACCCATTTGCATTATTAAACAGAATAATCCGCATTCAATAACAGTTTCTTACCTATTTTAAATTTATTTATCATTCAACTATGTGAAAGAATAAATATTTATACTATATCATCATATAGAACGATTTCTTTTAATGTATGCATAATTTCTGGATTAAATATAAATAAGAGTTTGTTGTTACACTTAATTTCATTTAATGTATGCATAATTTCTGAATTAAATATAAATAAGAGTTTGTTTGTTATACATAATTTCATTTAATGTATGCATAATTTCTGGATTAAATATAAATAAGAGTTTATATGTTACACTTAATTTCATTTAATGTATACATAATTTCTGAATTAAATATAAATAAGAGTTTGTTTGTTACACTTAATTTCATTTAATATATGCATAATTTCTGCATTAAATATAAATAAGAGTTTGTTTATTACATTTAATTTCATTTAATATATGCATAATTTTTGAATTAAATATAAATAAGAGTTCGTTTGTTACACTTAATTTCATTTAATGTATACATAATTTCTGAATTAAATATAAGTAAAAGTTTATTTGTTACACTTAATTTCATTTAATGTATACATAATTTCTGGATTAAATATAAATAAGAGTCTGTTTGTTACACTTAATTTCATTTAATGTATACATAACTTCTGAATTAAATATAAATAAGAGTTTGTTTGTTACACTTAATTTCATTTAATGTATACATAATTTCTGAATTAAATATAAATAAGAGTTTGTTTGTTACACTTAATTTCAATGAGAACTTTGGAAAACTCTCTTCAAAGTAATGATGCAAATAGTTAAAAAGAATCAATCAATGTTCCCAAAATGTTCCCAAAAATGTACAATGTATTCTTCGGTTCTATTAATCAAAAAGCGGATATATTAGGTTCTGCTTAATTTTTCACGGGAATATTTAGTGATTTATTGCGACTAACTTCGACTAACTTCGATCAGTTTCCACGGTTAAATTATTCGAATCTTCACCGATGCTTTCTATCTTGATAACGTTACAGTTATCAGGATTTATTATCATTCCTGTAACAGCGTGATAGGTAATATATAAATTTCCTTGCCTTTCCCTTCAGTCTTCCATTTATATCCAATCGTTTGTAAGTGAACGTGACTGATTTATACTCTCGTCTACCGAATCTTAAGAAGCATGCGTGAGATCGTGTTAAACAAAGATTTAGGGATTTGCAACCTTTAACACTAACGTTTTTGAATACCAATTTTTATAGAGACCCGTTAGATTTACGGGTAAAGAAAACTACATATTTTCTTGAAAAATAAGACCGTGAGTTTAATTTAAAACCAATTACGATATTAACAGATTTAATATAAGTTGATTAAATCTATTAATATTGTATAATTGGAGCAACTCATCCGTGAAATTGATGGGTCCTGTAAATCTAGTGTTAACTTTTAAACACTGGAATGTGTGTATAATAACAACAATTGTACTCATAATTATGAAAGTGGTCTAAGTCAGATATTTCTTGTTTCGAGATATTTAACGAATTGCATTTGCATAAATGAAAAAATATTTTTACATTATGCGACATTTTTTATTTAGAATTTAACTGGTCTTGATTAATGGAAATTTATTACGAATATGAAATTTCGTGTGAATTTCATACGAAAATGTTGTTTTTAAAGTTTAAATCGACTTAGACCATTTTGAAAATTAACTGAATGTCCTATAAGTGACTTAACCCTTTGCACTCGAGAGGTGCCTCTCAGTCACCATTCGTTTTAATGCCATAGCTTGAATTCGAATAAGCGAAAATAACTATTGTAGGAAGCTTAATTTTAGGAAAGTAGGATTACAGGATAACATCAAAGTTACCGATAGACAAATGTTGTTTTTTTCGAAATCAAACGTTGCGTTTCGCGGGTTTTACAGGAGGACGAAGCGCGAATCGACGAAAGCTTTAAAAGAGAGACCTTCGACGGTATATGCAGAGACTTTTGCGAGATTTGAGAGACTAGAGAGATTTTAGAGATCCGAGAATATCGTCGTCAAATTCGAAGAAGCGTTTTTTGTCTTCCCACTCGTTAAAGAGTGAAATTTCGCGAGTTCTATTAGTTCCTTTAACTGTTCTCGTTGTATCTTCGATTCATTCTATAAACCAAGGCGAAAGAAAACCCACCTTTGGTTTTCTACGCTCTATTAAAAATAACTACACGCGAAATATCGAAATAAGATACTTCCTTTCGTTCCAAAGGCAAACGTATAATTTTCTTTGCATATTTTCACATATGGGCTATCACCGAGCTTATAGAAACGTAAGAAAAGCTTCTTCTTCATAGCGAAAAATCCTTCGAGTGCAAAGGGTTAAATCAATAAAGAACTATGAGTTTTATTTGAAACAATAAACTTAATGAAATAATTCATGAACTTTTATCAATGATTTCGAGTTTCGAGTTTATAAGATTTTCAAAATGTTCCTGAAAAATTGGAGGAATGTATGGTAGTAAACGCATAATATTTTTAAGTTTTTCTTCCGATACTGATCTAGTGGTGTATAAAGGAAGTAGCTTAATATTTCCGTATATTTTGGGTCTTCCTCTTTTAGAGGAAAGATCCAAAACGTGGAATTCAGGAGCATCTAAAGTAGTTTTATAGAACATTTTATATCATTCATTTTTCACGAATCTCATCGATTGTATTTGCAGCCAAAAAACAGATTCGCCCGCGGTATTTTTTCCTCTTCTTGTTATTAACTCTTCTAGTGATTTCGTTGAAATAAAATCGGTCAGTAACATTCGTTTTATGGAAAATGTATTTCTTCTTCTACACTTTTCTATCAGTTCATAATAACGCTCAGGGTTGTACAAGTAATTTGCTTCTTTTATTTTCATTTCTATCAATCCAAAATCATTCGGTAGAAAGGAATGACCCGATAAGTAAAATTTTTCACTTAGACTACTTTCATAATTAACACTAAATGAATTCCATATAACGTTGAAATTACAACCACCATATAATGGTTCATTTTAGACGATATCGTAAAAATTACGTTGAATAAATTTAGTTTAAAATAATATGGTGTAAAATAAACTCATTTTTTGAAAATTTTCACTTAGACCACTCTCATAATTACCGGCACAATTAAACAGAAGAATAATTTGTCAATTTTCTGGATATCCTGTCTGATATATCGAGATATACGGGAATAACGAGAATAACGAGTAAGATTTTATGTCTCTTTTTATACTTTCCTTATGTGACTTTGCTTTCAGTCACAGCGATTTACTTAGTATTATTTTATCGATGAATATTGATAACGAGAGCTTGTATCTTGAATCTAGGCTATTCTGGTCTACGCTAACGCTGAAACTAGGCCAGGTCTAGGTCAAATCGAGAGTTAGATCGGATAATTTACGTATTCTATGTAATTTGCCGCATTTTCCATTTTATGATGTTCCAACGTTTTTCTATTTTATGAGAAACACGTGCAATTTCCTCCGATGTTAATGGCGGCGTTATTATATAAAAGTTATCGCGCAAATGCAATGTGACGTCGTTTGTAATGATAGTGTCTTCAGTAACATAAAAGTACCACTTTTGACGAACGTTCGAGTCAGCGTCAGAATTATGCAAAGTGAGGTGCACTTTTGCTTTTTCATGTATCAGCTGATCATGTCACGTTTAACATAATAAATAGCCGAGTTCACGTGAGACTAATAATTTAGAAATAATTCCGTCCAATTTTATGTTCGAATAAATTATTGAACAATATCCAATATCGAACAACATCCATTACTTCATAATATCCGGTTAATAAATTTCATTATGTCGATATTAATGTTAGAAATAAACTGACTAAATAATTTTAAAACTTTCCAAAACCTTTTTCAATAATTTTCAAACTTTATTCCAGTTATGATTCTAATTTATTCACTTTGATTTCTGGATTTGAAATTTTCAACAAATAAAATACATCATTTGAACTGGAAATTTGAAAGTTTACTAGCAAAACGTTAAATTAAAAGTAGAAGAGCACTGAGAATTATCCTAAACTAGTACGAAAATAATTCACGTTTTTAAATATATTTCAATAAAAGATCCAACTCTTCTTTTTCATTCAAAGCTTTATCAATTTTGTATACGTTGCAGAATATATTTATAAATTTAGATAAAGTATTTTCTTCGAAGTCTGACGTGTGTATTTATTTGTCAAGATTTTCAAACACGTGAAATATTTTCGTGACAGTCTACATCTTTATAGCTAAAGAACCTAAATATATCATCGATCTGAAGATAAACGAGATTTGTGAAATTAATCATCCGCTCTGGAAGCGTTCGTTTTTGTTAGTAATCGTATTCGAACGTACGGAATTTTTCCAAGCGTATTTGTTACTGCGGAAGAGACCTTTCTTTCCCGTTCTCATGACAGGGTTCGAGATTGGCGATGATTTGCATATCGGAAGATTCTGCTGTATCCAATTACACGTCGAAAATACCGCTGGTAGGCGATATCAGGCAATAAAATCTACTCTGACAAGCCGAAACGGTTTGGTTCGTGACGTCAATAGCCGGGAAGGAAAAAGAAATGGGCTGGCGGTCTTCGAACTTCTTTTTGGTCTCGAATGCCCTTCAACCAGTTTCTCGGCAAAAAGAAAACCCGGCCAATTCGACGAGGATTACACACGGACGGATTTTTTAAAAGCACTTATTTCTGGGAAGAAGGGAAAGAAAGAGAGAGAGACTCGAATTCCATTGCATTCGGATAAGAAATCCTCTTAAGAATTTTTTAGCACGTTTTGGAATATATATATTCAGAAATTTCGCGATATTTATGGCTAAGTCGGTAGATGCTGCGATCGCATAGGGGTGCAAATGATTTTTTTTTTAGAGATTGCCTACGCAGATATACCTTTTGCGTAATAAACTTGATAAGATACAGACGCTTGTTTTATTGCTAAAACCATTCGGTTATATCGCGTGTGGCAAAAGGCAATTTATTCTTTTGTAGCGTTTACACCTATTTCTTTTAAGCAGAAGTAAAACGGATACATGCCAATGACGTCAATTCGACTAAATGTTGAAAAGCGACAGAATCGTGATACAATCAATGAAATTAGTCGTCATATTTCCATCTGTGAATTCTTTCTCGGCATAACAAACATCGAATACCATTTATTACGTAACTAATTAACCGTTGAATAATTACAGTCGTATACACGAAAAGAAGAAAAAGAATTGGACAGTTTATCTATGTCTAGAGATTCTGTGCAATAAATCTATCGAAAAACACTGTTTAGACAACGATGACTTGCCATAT
>NW_027471105.1:0-29125 GCF_051020765.1 Lasioglossum baleicum
CTCTCTCTCTCTTTCTCAGGCTGCTCGCGACTCGTTTATGCGAGACTGGCCGATTACGGGCCTGGACTGGTCGGACCACACATCGGACCGTGAGCCTGGCGACGGCCCGTTCGCGGGCAGGAAACTCCCGATGCCGGACGAATAAATACCGGAATAGGTGTTCCTCGACGCGACCGGTATCGTTGAAATTGGCGATAATTATCGGGAACGAGTTGGCAACGATCAACCCTTTCGCGCCGGCGCGAGCGTGCACCGGGTTATTATCTCGGCCGGCGCTCCGTGTCGCCGAGCGGCCCCGTCGCGGGTATGATAATGCGATCGCCGGTAATGACCGATGAATTTGCACCTTAAGTGGCTTTATTTTGATCGAGCGACTCGTCCGAGATCCAGCAGGTATAACGAATGGAAATTAAGACGGAGCGAGTGGGACGAGTCGGCCGAGCGACTTCGAGCGGGTGCACGCGAGTCGACTCGCGGAGGAATCGATCCTAGGGAAGAATCGTTTGAAGCGGATTTCGAGCGTGCGGAACGCGGGTCTAGCGAGACTGGCTATTAGCGGGCGGGGAGGGTTTTTCGCTTTTCGCGTGGCGCGATAACGAGAGGGCCGCGTTCCTCGCGCACCGCGCCGGCCCGGCCGCGCAATTATTCCAGCCGAATTTTCGCCCGGGCCCCGCTCATTATGATTATGCATGCAGCCGGGATCGTTTCCGGCGGTATCTCCGCGAGAAAATTGCTGCAACGTGCGTAAGGGAGGTTATTTATAGGTGGACGCGGAGGGCGGGAAGGGTGGCGGGGCGCCCACGAAAGCAAGGGTCGAGCCAAGGGCGCGGCTACGCCGCAGCACTCGATTATTTCTGCGATGGCAGCGCGCGTGCAACGACCAACCCTTTCTCTCCCTTTCCCTCCCGTTCCCAACCCCTGCCAACCCCTGCCAGCCTCGCTGTTCGCGTAACTTTCGCGCGATTCCGAATCGGCCACGGCCCGCTTTTAATTAGGGGACACCGACGAATTTAATAATTCCGCCCTTGAATGGCCGCGACACCGGCTGCTCGCGATGATCCTCCGCTTCGTTTCTGTCTGGCCAGCCTGCGCAGCTCGTGAATCCGCGTATTTCGTTTTACTCGTCTTCCTCCTTCCTTTCTTCCTCTTACCCCTCTCGCCCTCTCTCCTTTCTGTTGCTCCTTTTTTTTAATTTAGTGCCAGTGTTTCGGGGAGATTGTGTCTCTTTTAAAGGGGGAAAGCGTCGTTGGGAAGGCTGCCAGGTCGAGGCAAGTTTTGGACCGAGGTACTACTACCGGTTGAAAGGCAGAAACACCGATAATTCCTTTAATCGAATAACTAATCAACCTTTATGCATCGTCCTCCGCGACGAAACGTTTCCGTCCCCCCTCGCGCTCCTTTCTTTCCCCGGCCCGTCCTGGCATCAATTCTCCATTAGAAGATCGTAATCTTTTTACGAGATTACGAGGGGAGGCGGGTCGAGAAGGTGCAGACGCGAAATTACCTCGCGCGCGAGAGGAAGAGCCGAGGCGACACTAGCCGCGAGCGCGTGTCTGGCCTGCGATATTTCATCGCTCCCCCTACACGCGTCTAAGTCCGCTCCGTTGCACCGCGCGATCTGCCTCAGCTAATAAATAAATAATACCGACAATTTCTCCTTGACGGGGATCAAAGTTTCACCGGGGATGGCCTGTGCTCGGTCCGAAGGCAGTCGGGGGCAGAACGGGGGTGGAAAAAGGGCAGCGCGCCGGAGCGGAGAAAAAGGTCCGACGGAGTCGGATGGGTCGCGAGATATGGAAGTATTTATAAGACCGAGCAATAAGCTATCGGAAAGCTATTAAAAGTTTTTCGCGATCCAGAAATAACCTCTGCGCCCCCGCCGCCATTCCCCAGAGGGTGATCTCTCCTGCTCGTAACGTTTCCCGGAGATGCGTACCGACTCTCACGCGCTTCCTTTCTTCCCTTTGTTCCAACAGCCGACCGACGCCGCTTCTCCCTTCGAGGCCGAGCCGAGGCCGAGCCGAGGCCAACAAAGGATATCCGGGGAAATCGTACGTTTCCTTCTCTTCCGTTTTCAACCCCATCGAATCGCGCCAGCCGGAGGGAGTATCTCCGACTCGTCCGGCCAATTTTTCATCGGATTCCACCGTACCCGAGGGTGACTGCTTCTTGGAAATTTCCCGCTTCGCGACGACGAGAACGACGAAAGACGTGTGGGAGCTCTGTTTATCTCGCAAACCGAGGGTTTCTATGGCGTTCAAGGTCGCGCGGAGGGGGGAAAAAAAGGGGAGAAGGATCTAGGCTGTTTATCGGAGAAGGCTGAATCGCTGACAAAAACAGATTCCTCGGAGGATCGGCCGGTCGGAGAGCGACGCGTTGCGTAGGCGCGCGGCGGACGATAAAACCTCGACAGAGCCGCAAATAGCGACCGGACGAAAAGAAACGCGTAAATTCGTAAAGCTTAACGATCCGTAAATCTGCGACCATCGGGGAAGGAAATACGCGGACCGCCTACGCGCTATAATTTTCCCGCGAAACGATCCGCGTTGTTCGCGCGAGGACTCGCGAGGACGACGCTAGTCGTAAATAAAACGGATGAAAACGGTCTTTGTCACGGCGCATTTTAATTCCGCCGATTTCTTCGGCCGCTCTCGACGTTTATAGACGCACCGTCGCTTCACCGGCGACGTCGTCGTCGTCGTCGTCCCGCGAGATCCGTCGATCCTCGAATCGCGTCGCCGCGGAGTAACGGAGCAAGATCGATCGAGATCGGTGGGGATCGGTCGAATTCGTGGATAAATTTATAAAACGCATTACGCGCAGGCGGCGCCGCAGGCCGAGTGCTCTCTAAATATTTGTAGTTTGACGAGTCGCCATCGATTCCCGGATGATACAGCGGCAGAGTGTTTGCAGACACGCGGAGACAGAGGATCGCGCGACGGGAGTTAGAATGACAGCCGGCAATCTCGCAGGATCATCCCCTCGCGTCGGTCGGCATCGATACTCTCGTCACGAGTGTGACAATCGGCCGGTCCGCGATCCGCCGCCCAGAACCACCGCGACCACCCTCCAAAACTCCAGCCAAACTCTCCCCGGTTCGCGAGCCATAGAAACGCAAAGTTCGCACCCTCTTCGGCCGGCCGTGATACGAGGCTGCGAAATACGACGAGGGTCACTCTCGCTCTCCCTCTCTCTCTCTCTCTTTCTTTCTCCCAGAGTTCCTTCCCGATCCCCGACGATCGCCACTCCGCGTCGCGAGGACCGTTTAACGCTCGCGCCCGACGAATACGGGAAACGAGTTTTCGGGGGTGGTGGACGGCTGGCGAAAATCATGGCCGTTCACGGTAACGGGAGAAAAGCGGGAGAAAACGCTCCGTTCTGGCATAAGTTAACTCGATTTTCCAATATCGGAGTTTAGCGAGTGGCCAGGGAATACGGCGCACCCCGGGCCACTTTCGGCAAACTCCGTCGTTAAACCGTTGCCCCCATTACCGATATTACGCTGCACGGGCCAGCACGGTCGTACTTCGATTTCACGCGGACCTATTGGTGTAATTCCGTGGCAGGAAAATTCTACGCGCTCCGCGGATCGTTTACCGCGACCCCTCCACCCAGCGGGAGCCCCGATGGATCAAGGGAAGCTAACGGGACATCTGAAACTACTCGGGGCGCCACCCTTCCACCGTCTAACCGCCGCCCTCCTAACTTTCTTCCACCTATCCTGCCCCCTACTTTCTCCCCCGCGGAACGTCGTTACACACGCTCCGTGGGGAGAACTTTTCCACGCACGTGTTTCGCGTTTCTCACCGGTGCTTTATTAAACCGAGACCCTCCGGCTAGGCAACCCGCTTCGAGGGTCCTCTCCCCCGCGAGGCAGGTATTCGCCGGTGACACACGAGGGTGCGAGAGACGCCGACGTCTGCACCATGTCGCGCTCGCGAGAATCCTCCCCGAGATCCGATACTTTCTCCTCTGCGCGGCAATTAACGTTATCCGCGAGAGACGCGGGTCGATCGACGTTAACGAGCTCGATAGGGATTATCGTTTCGCGGATTCCGGTGTTTTTCCGATTTCCCACGGAGAAATCGCGCGGACAGGGGCGGAAAGAGGACGATCCGCGTGGGCACCGCGTGCACCGTCACGTGCCTCCATCTGTCGCCGATTCCCCGGACTATTCACTGCCAAGGGCGCGACCAGCTCGTCTTTTCGTTTCTCGCGGAATATTTACGCGCAGTCGCGGATTTATCCGACGAATTTGACGCTCGATTACGAGGCCGTCCACCGGGAATTTTTCCGCGACTTTGAAAAGCAAGACACCCGACCGTGGGATTTGCAGGCGTCGCGGCGATTATCGAGCTCGTCTCCGCGGCAGCGGATTAGCCGGCTACGCGGTGTTTCGCCGGGTACCGGAAATCCGTTTAAATTTTCAATCCCATTTAAACGAACGCCGCGTCCACCGGAGTGTTTTTATCTTAACCGCGACCACCTTTCCAAACGCGATTTAGCTCCGGTAATTTCGCCCGCAATTAGACACCCATTGATCTCTGGCGATATTCAAATTTTCCGCGTCGTCGACCGCCCCGGTTCTTTTCGGCCAGTATTTTCGCGTTTCTCTTCGCGAGTCGAACTTCGTTTCCTATACCGTAACCTCCGTTTATTCTTTCGAAAGATCGGCTGAATCGGATAGTGTCGAGGCCTCTCGCGTAATCGCTTCGAGTAGGTCGAGTGCGAAGAGTCGAAGGAGTCGCACTCGTGCCTGGGCTTCGACCTTCCTCGAGTCGTCGATTCGGGGATTGGAGATAAAAGAGTAGGAAAGGGTGGGAAGAAAAGGAACGGGAGAAAAAGCGACGCTGGCGAAGGGACGCGACGCGGTTTGGTGAGCAGTGAAAATAAACGGTGCCGCGTCCCAAACAGAAAAGCAACTGCTCCGGCCGTGGTCTGGCTCGAATTTTCACCGTGAACTCTCGCCCCATAAGTTGCTAATAACTGTCAGCGACAGGCGCGCACTCCGCGCCGCCGGATCCCGGCCCGGGAGTTCGCGGCAGTCTCGAGATTATTTCTAATTTCATCTCCGTTCGGTGGCATGCGCTCGTACGCGAGAAAAGGGAGAGGGGGAGAGAGTTACTCGTCGTAACTCGTTTAAATCGAACCACGGCGGAAAGGTTGCCCCGGCAGAGCGCAGGACGTTTTAATGGTCGCCGCGGCGAAAAATAACGCGATACCGCGCGGTCGGTTCCGAGAACCGTGGTCCTGGGTAATTTCGCAAATGGAACGAGTGCATTTCCGCGCGCGCCGCACGGCCCCAGGATTCGCTTAATTACGGCGATGAAAATTCTCCATTACGGCGGGTAATCGAGAGTAAACATCCCCGTGATTCGATGGAAATTAACCAACAGGTGAACGAGCACGAGCCCTCGCCGCGGCGAAAAGGCCCAACACAGCGGAACCGAATCGGCGCCGGTGGACGCGACGCTGCCGATTCCGCTCGTTCGTCGGAGAAAGAGGAAAAAGCGCGAGAGAGCAGAGAGAGAAGAGCCCCGTCGACGCGTATTCCCGCGGCAACACGCGTTAATCTCGCTCGACGTTTCGCAACCAGTCGCGAATATCGATCTCACCGGCACGTCGACTCTTTTCAATCCCGTCGGAGATGCTTTATTTGTTTGCTCGCTGCATTAAGTTCCGCCTTTCTCTGCCGCCCCCGAGACACGCGCTCGCGAAATTCCACCCTTCTTTCTTTCCCACCTCTCTCGCCTATTGCGCACCTTCCGCCGTTCTTTCCTCTCGCCGCGACCATCGTGTCTGAATCGGATCCGGAGGTCGCGGAGCTGTCGCGTCGGAAACGACCAACACGAGTAAGCGTTTCTAACCGACTCGCTTCGAACGAGACCCGTCGGATTTCGGTCTGTTTTCGGAACGGCCACTGGGTTAATCCCGTTGGCGGGGTGCGAAAAAATCTGGCGAAACGGTGGCAGGTTTGCGGGTCGCTCGGTCTCCACGTGCCGACGCGAAATACGCGGCTCGTAATTTGCACGCGCCACGAGAAGCTGCGTGTCCGGTGTAACGGCCTTTCAACCTCCACGATATGCTCCATTTCCCGGCGCAATTACCGCACCACTCGCGCACCTTTCCGCGTACGCGATTCTCGCCGCGTCGAGGGAACGATAAAGGGGATGCGCCTACCTCAAAAATTCGGGCGACACCTTGCCGATTTGCTAGCAGCGCATTTCCTTCGAAAGTACGTGCACCCTGCCGGTGGCTGGCTGGTCCGCGCACCACTCGTAGTATCGCGGCGGAAATCCTTTCGATCACTCGCGCCTCGTTTCCTCTCGCGAGTCACCGTGTTCCTTTCCTCGAGATCAGCTGCGTCCACCACCGTCTCCGCTGCTGCTCTCTCGCCCGTTCGCGGAGAGACGACGGGACGGTTGCTCGAGCGTCGTTGAGAATCCCCACGGAGAAAGAAAGCGACGAGCCATACGCTGTCAACGGACACGACGATGAACCGGGCTGGTCGCGGGGACCGATGCACTGCACCCGGCACTCTCGATCATTCCTTTTATCCTGTTTCACTCGAAGGCACGTCGGGCTAGCACCCGCACCGAACCCACCACGGGAAACCTCTCACTGTTTCGCACGAGTCGAATACTTCCACGGACGCGATCTGACTCGCGTCCACCAGTGTCAGCTGTCGCCTCGCGCTTTCCGCTCGGAACATGTGTCCGTCTACGCAGCCGAGTGCACTCGCGACGATCTCACCCTCCGCGACACTTCTCTGCTAAGAAACACGCGCCGTAGTACCGATTCACCAAACTGTTCACGACTACGCTCGCTTGACGGCGGCGCGCGGCACACTGTTGCTCGCCGCGATCGCCCGATCGCTCGGAGGCTTCGTTTCCTCGGTACCCCCACTCCGCGGCGCAGAGGCTTCCTCTACCACGTTGCCGGTACCCCCACTCCGCGCCCGGCGCTCCCCACCACCGCGGCCGCTGCGCTGCCTTCCCCCACTCCTCCGGCAGCCTAGGCTCTTCTTTCTTCGTGCTCCGCGTGGCAGACTTCTTTCACGCGAGTGCGAGCGAGACCGCGGAGGGGTGGAGCGGCGCTGGTGCGGCAGACGAGCACGGGAACCGGTGTCGTCCTTTTAGAGCGTGAACACAACGGTGACTCGGTGGAAAAAAAGAAGCTCCGCCACGGCAGCAGGGTGCACGCGGATGGTCCAGCTTCTCCGACGGTTCTACCGCCTGCACCGTGGTGCCCTCCGCCGTTCCGTTCGAGCTTCACGGGGGCCACGAGCCGCGCACGAGCTTCGATCACACCGCTCCTCTCTTCTTCACCGTGTCGGGGCAATTCCGCGGGGGCTGCAACCAGACAAAGTCCTCGAGTAAAGTCACGCGCGTTTCGTTTCTTTCTCCCCCGCCAGCCGAGATGAACCGAATCGCGAGTTTCGCGGTAACGGAAGATCCGTTCGCTTATCGCGATCGCGAGCGTCGCGCGTCGTGGGATATGGGTCACGAGCGCGACTAGAGGAGTCTTCGTCGACGCTTTCTAGCGGCGTGCTCTTGATGCTCGCGGAGAGGAAAGAGCAACGGCCGCGTCCGATTCGGGGTTTCCCGGAGGCCGGTAAACAAGTGTCCAATCAGCCGGCGGATCGGAACGCGTGCGAAGCTTTGACCGGATACTTAACCGCGCGCCGCTACGCGGGTATAAACGCAACAAGGCGGACGTATCGCGAAAACGCAGCCGGAATTGCCGGGTATGTCGGAGCGGCGGTGCGGCGCACTGGATGGAATTAATTAAACGCTCCTCCTGCCCCGCCGGCCGGGATACGGCCGGCGTGGGTGTATTTACCCGATGGGCTTTGAGGATCGGATTGCAGGCGCCCCGTGAGAGAAGGTCCCGTCGTCGTCGTTTGTTCCCTCCTTCCACGGCCGATCTCTCGCTCTTTCTTTATCCCGTCTCGCACCCCCGTTTCCCACACCCCAGCGACGCCCTCTCACGGCGGCGGCTGGCTGCACGCTTCGTGGCGGCGGTATTTCGAGGTCTAGCGGGGGCTACCGGCGGCGGATATCCGCAAATACCGCGGACGAGTATTTAGAAATCCTTTCGTTCGGGCCGGTGGATCGCGAAAGGGAAGCGGTGGCCGGCGCCTGGCGTCGGGAACTTCAAACGGTCGGGCCTGAGCTTTGCCGAACAGGTTGATGCCGAAATAGTCCATTGTGGTTATTGTATTACACGCGATATTGTACCGTCGTCGTCGGGGCCATTCGTCCGGTTAAACGGTCCGCCGTTCTGCCATGGGGTTGCCTAGCGCGCCACCCCCCCATGGCCGACCGCAGACGTTGATGGGACGAGTGACCGGTCGGGCGAAAAAACCGGCGACGACCGAGACCGAGAGCGGGAGAGAGGGAGAGAGGAGCCGGTTTCGGAGGGAACGACGGAGAAGATGGGATGCTCGCGAAGCCGGTGCCAGACTCGCGGAGATTATTCGTCGACGACGCTCGATGGGCGGACGCCGGCGCCTACCGCGCCGAGCGGCGACAGCTTTTCTGGAAGCGCTCCAACCGGGGCTTGTTTGCCGAACGCCAAGCCGAAAGGTGATGCAGCGAATTTTCCGAGTGTTTGCTAAACATCCTTCTGGAGCTTGTGCATCGTGACGCCGAGTGGATGCTCGTCGACGGGCCTCCGCGTGTCGCCGGAAAGGCGTTAATGCATTCCGTGAGAAAGTGGCCGCGGTTTCACGCGACCGGGGAACGGTGAGTGGCCACCAGCGAGCCAACGACGGGATTTATCCTTCCCAGCTAGCTCTGCTCGCGTTTCAACCGAGAATTCGTCTTGTTTCGCGAGACACCTCTCCGCTCTTCCCTCCGGCCGAGGCAACGGCGCGGAGTTGCAGTCTCGACTCGGAGCGGAATTAGGGAAAACGTTATCGACGCGGCGGCTAGCAGAGACCGGAGGCGGAGCGAAATCGACGCCGCGGCGGTTAAGAGTTTTAACGCGAGCAAATACCGACTCGACCTGGCCGCGCCAGTGGATTCCATCGCGGAGGAAGATTGCGCAGTCTGTTTGCCAGGGATGATGCATCGTTCGACAAACACGGGTAATCTTCGTCGGTTTTCGGGCGTCAGAAGTTTGTTTAACCTTTCTCAAAAACACGCGAGATAGCCGGTGTATCTAGTCGGGCAAATAGACCGAGGAACTTGTCGTATCTGCGGAGAGTGGAAGAGAGAGAGGAATATGGACAAAAACACGCGATAACAGGCGAGGAACGTAAAGTTCGTTGCTCTCTGTGAAATTCGAGGAAAAACCGACGATAAAGCGCTAATATCTTCGAATCGCGTTCTTTCGCGAAAACGAAATAGCGCCACGGTAATTATCGACGATTTTCCCCGCTTCTCTCGTCTTCGCTGCGCGTTTCCGCCAATTTCCAACGATTTCTCCCGGAATCGGCGATAAGGAGAAACTCGTGGACGCGTTATCGGTCGACGAGCTCTGGTCGACCAACCGCACGCATTACCCAACGATCGAGACGATCGGTGTCCCCCTGGATTACCAGCGGTGATCGCGGCGTGCTTTTAAACAAACACGAGTCGCGTCGTCGCGGAGAGTCACGAGCGACGCGGACGTCGGATGGAGTTCGACCGCGATCGCCACGGAACCGAGCGAACATCGTACCGGATCGTGTAAAGACGATAACGGGGAAGGCCGATAAGATTAAACAGCATCGATACAAAGAGCGGTGCTGTCCCGTGGCCGTGTCGACGCCGAAACGATTTTCCCCGACGCTGTTCGATCTTCAAAGGCGGCGCACGGTGTCAACCGGGACGCTGGCCGAAGGTTGATCGTGTACGGGAACGAGAGGACGAGGGGGTATTAAAATATCGTCGCTATAAACAGCCTGACTCATGGCGAGCCGCGCACGCGCGCTCCCGATCGCCACGATAAAATTGATATTAATGGAGCCACGAGTCGGACGCCGCCGTTAATTCGTCCCGGTCATTTTCGGAGCGGCTTCTTTAACCCCCTTTGTCCACCACGGCGACCACCGACCATTCGCCCTCTCTCTCTCTTTCTCTCGCGGATGGAATCTCACGGAAAAGTGGCCCCGGTCTCGGTCCATTCGACACCTGTGCAGCCGGATCTCCGTTATCCGAGTAGGCTAGCGCTTCCATGAATCTCGCCGCGTTGACGGGTTAATAAACGGGTCATCGCGCGAAGCAGTCGCGATTTTTCTCCGCGCCGGGTATTCCGAGGGGCCCTGGCAAAAAGCCGACCAGCCGTGTAACCGATGCACCGGCATCCACCGGCAGGTCTTCCAGGTCTTCTCTTCGCTGGCCGTGGCTACACGCACCGTGTAGGATACGCGCTGGCTGTCCGCGTATGGGTGCCGAGGCGCAGCTGATTTATGATCCAAAAAGAAATTACCAACGTAGGTGGACGATGATTTATCGCCCGGGAATAAATTGCGTATACCTTCGACTGGCAGGGGTCGTCAGTCCGCGGAGTGCCACGTGAACCTAGTCCAAGGACGATAAACGCGTTTCGCTGTCCGTCGTATTTGCCTACGGTCGTCGGTATCGCTTCTCTCCTCGCGATAACCGTTTCACGCGCCGCCGTACCGCGGGAAACGCGATTCGCTTCCCCTTATCGCCGGTGTTTGCTGTTCGCCTGACAAACAAGCGCCGATCAGCCCGCGTCGCGATCCGATCCCGGTGGAACCGAACGATTCCTTTCTCCTCGATCCTTAGAGTTCGCACTCGCGATTAACTCGGGATTAATTCGCGAACGCGGCCGGACTAGGAGAGTCCGTGACGCAAAGTGGACGCCCGTTAATACACCCGGTGGATCGCGCGAGGCGATCGCGGCGACGCGACGCTGGCGAAATTATTTCACGGCGAGATACGCGCCAGCGGCTGGCACGTTCCGCGGTCGCATACTCGAAACGTCGCCGCGAATTTAAACCTCGAATTCAGCGGCACGTGCGCCGGTGCGGGATTACGAGCGGAGGAAAAACGAAGATACCTCGCCGAGATACGCCGCGACATAATTCATTCCGCCGCGTTATACGAACTGGCTCTCGCGATGAATTTCCAAACGTCCCGCGCCGCGGAAATATATCAAGAAAAATGCGATGCTCCGACGCCCGCGCTTAGACCGGGGCTCGTTCGCTTTTCCGTCGCGCGTTCCGCGCCGAGAAAACGAAGAGGAAGGAAGCGGATTCGTGGCGAACCGACTAATTCGGAGGATCTCGAGATACGTAGCCGCCATTTCGAGCGCCGAATTTTACCGGCGTTTCCGGCCGCGCGTCGTTTCGGCTATCGGGGATTTCCTGCCGGAAGAGATCGAGGAGAACGATTAAAAAATTTGCCCACGGCCAGACCTGTGCGCGAAACGAACGGCAAGAATGGACGATAAGAGCGGTTTTCGACGAGCGTCGCTATCGGCGCTCCAATGGCCGGAATGGTCGCGTTTCGTGGAATGGAAACTTCTAGCGTGTTTACCTTCAACCGTTGGACGTCTCATTAGCTTATCTCGACATGTAAATGCTAGGCGTTGCAACCTAGAAATGGTCCGACCGCTTTTTTCCACGTTCCCTAGCTCGGTTGCTAGCTAGGACCGGTTCTCTTCCGTCTGCCGCGATCCTCTCGAAGCGCGATTTCGATTTCTCCGACGAAGATCGATTCGCGCAGGAGACTGGCAATTGCAAAACCGCCACGGGCCGATTTAATTCACGGGACTAAGCTAATCGTAATCGTTAGAGGGTCACGGCGATCCGGATGAAAAGGTCTGCTAGCATGGGATCGTGGCGTGAAAGACGGTTCGAGGACCGGCCTTAACGACGCTTCGAAAATTACGGCAATTATCACGGGTTTCGGTTTTTCGCGAAGAGAAAGGGGACGCGCGTGCACGGGCGAGTGGCGAGTGCTAGGCAGCTCGCTGCGCGCTGCCACCAATTAGCCCCCGGGGGCCGGGGTGACCGTAAATTCATAAATCCATCAGTCGGAGTCCGGAGGACGTCTCGGAGAGCTTTCGGGACGCGATGAGTACCGCGCGACGGGGCGCCGGGACGCGGAGAACAATGCTTTCGGATTTCCAGGCGAAATCGCGTATCCTATGCCCGCGAGTTCGCCACGCTTGCCAATCACGCCGGCCTGCTGCGCGAGAGAGCATCTCCTCTCTCGGTTGGTGGATATGCGAGCTGCCTTCTGGGAAGCTGGATCGTCGATGCGAGACGGGATTTCGTCACGGTCACCCGACGCGTCCGGAGGCCTAATCGGTGCTCGACCGTGCAACCATCGCGTCTCCCTTTGTTGCGAATTTCCGGAAATTTCGAGAAAGTTGGCCGAGCGATCGACCGGGGCGGCGGAAGGATATTCGAAAGCGGCGCGATTAAGGGTACCGTTTAATTAAAGAGGTCGGGGGGCGTCGCGTGGAAATTCCGCGGCGGGGGTAATTCGAGGCTTTGGCGGCCGGAGGAGAGAAACGGAAGAGTTTGGCCGGGCGATGAAACCGGAAAGTTTGCTGGAAGTTAAGAGTTTCGAGCTCCGCGGCCGGAGATCGCTCTCCTCGCGGATTAACCGAAAGTAACCGGCAGCGCATCCTTAATTGGACCATCGTTTCCGCTGCTCGCTCGAACCACGCGTTATTTAGAAAGCTAACAAACCGCTAAATCCTCGTTTAAACCGGCTCCCGCGATCGGCGTTTACGCAGTGCGGAATTTTTCCACCCATACCCTCGCAGGCTCTCCACCCTCGACCCCGTTCCTTCCTCTTTCTCCTCCTCCTGCTGCTGCTCCGTCACCGCGAGGGTACTTATTTCGCGAGAATCATCGAGCAGGAAACGCCAGTAGGAGGAATCTCTCGAGTCGAAAGCTGGGATCTCGCGTCGAAATTTCCACGAAGCTTTCCGCCGACTCGTCCGATACACGGGGGCGCCGGAGCGCCGGGGCGCTACTTAATCGGCCGTGAAGAAGCCTATCCACTCGGCGGATCGGAGAGGAACCCGTCTCGTCGGCAGGATCGAGGACACCGGAGCCATGCCACCGCGCGCCGCAGAAATCCCTGAAGATCGATCCGAACGTGCGAGGCTTCGCGCCTCGCCGTCACCGGCAATCGCTCCTCTTAACGCTTTAATCCCTCTACCCTCGCTCCGGTCTTCCGTCCTCCGGGCTTCTGGCAAGAAAAACGCCTCGCGCCGCTATTTCCCTCTCCCTCTCAGAGTCCCGGTGTATCCGAGAATTCGTCTCGGTATCCCCGGTTTGGTCCCTCGCGACCGGGGGTTGGTCCGCGAGCGGCAGTTTATAATCTGGCCCGGTTTGGGAGACGTCAGTTGGCACGCGAGCCCCTCGGGCATCCCCTCGTTCCAACCTCCACCACGGGTCGATCCTCGTTCGCCGGGATTGCCGGATAAATCGAAGGGATGATATCTGAATTATCCGTGCAGGCCGGTGTTTGGCCGTGGAGGTCGGTTAAAACGTCCGAAAAACAAGAGGGGCAGGCAGGGAGCGGAACAGTTGGGCGAGACGCCGGGATAATTGGTGGGCAGGTATGCCGGTCCGCTCCGGCCCGCTATATCCGCTTCGCTCTAACTACCGTCGCCGCCTATCCTTCGGGATATCGCGTCCGTTTCCACGTCGCTCCGCTTCCTCCATTTGCATTTTGATAACCGGCGAAGAACCGTCGTGGTCGGCGAATCCGCGTTATCCGTTCGAAGCGATCGCTATCGCCGGGTAACGCGCGCGCCAGTGTTCCAGCCGGTGATAAACGTTCGAGTTTCGCGTCGCCTCCTCGCGGGAGGCTCGAGAGGAAGCCCGGCCGGTCGTTTGTTCGGCTACCACGCCGGCTGTCGTATTTGCATACGAGAGAAATTCGTCGTGAAAGACCGCAACAGAGTCTGCGCAAACATTTCCGAGTGCGTTTAGGGAGGGTTGCCCGTTCACAAGCACGCGCCGATACATCGGCGTCGATGTAAACGCGCGTCCACACGCGGATAAAGCCGTCCTCTTTCGAAAATCCTGTGCAAAGCCCCGATGTCCCCTTTGCGCGGCGTCTACGCGCCAGGGAAACCTTGAAACACCTGGGTCCTCGAAACACGGACTCGGCGGCGGAATAAATTACCAGGACCGGCCGGCGATCGACTCGCGGGCCTTCGAGGAGGGCTTCGACGTAAACGGCCGAGCTTACCGCGTTCGCCGCGGCAGGCCAAGAATTATTAAAGCGCGACGGTCATTAATTATCTCGAGATTAAACGGATTAGCGGTCGGGATCGGAGTTGAGGGAACGGGAGTATGCTCTTTGAGGAGACAGCGCGCGGCTTCGGCAAGAGATTGAGCGGTCTTCGTTACTCGCTGGCCGCTCATTATGCTCTCAGCTTGAGGTCCTGGCACCTTGCTGCCGGGCCCCGTAGGTATCGTCGCCGTCACCGGCTCGCGCCGCGTCTTCCTCCGGCTAAACGACCTTTTAATCCTCCCTCGGCTTAACCCCGCGTCCCTATCGATCCCCGGAAACGCGTGTACCGTTTCGTTTTTCCCAAACTCTCGGATTTCCTACCTCCTCGCGGAGAATCCGCCGCGTTAATATTTCCCGTAACGAATGGCCGGTTAGTCGGTAACGAGCGAGACAATTATCGTCGACGTAGCTCCAGCATGGACACGTTCGGCGGAATATCCCAGTACCCAGAGGCGAGTCGGGAATGCCGGGATTCGCGAATAATCCCGGTCAATTTCGCCGCTATGTATCGCCTATGAGCCGACTCGCGGCTAGCTCTTGCCGCGCATAATTATCCCGCAACGCGATATTCCAGCCGTGCACCGAATTAGGCACCCGTTCGTTTACCTGTTCCGCCATTCCTCGCTGGTACTCGAGAGTCTGCTCCGATCGGGGGAACGAGCGGCGACGAAGAACGCGAACGAAAGGAAGAAAGAAAGAAAGAAAGAGGAGCGAAAGGGAGAAGAAAAGGAGATGGCAGAGGCGCACCTGACCAAAGAGAAGCGTCGAGCAAACGAACTGGCTGCGGAGACAAAGCCGCGGCGGACTGGTCCCGAGCTCGCGCGCCGAAACGTACACGCGTGTACCATCTTCCTCCCTCTCTCTCTCTCTCTTGCTCTCTATCTGTCCGTAGGATCGGTCGGGCGACCCAATTTCCAGGGTTTCGCGGGAAATTTCATAACAGCAACGGCGGGACCGCGGGAACCTCGATGTTGATTGTCCATAATGGCGATCCAACTTAATT
The DNA here is from genome assembly GCF_051020765.1 of Lasioglossum baleicum. Taxonomy (NCBI): domain Eukaryota; kingdom Metazoa; phylum Arthropoda; class Insecta; order Hymenoptera; family Halictidae; genus Lasioglossum; species Lasioglossum baleicum. Next base: position 15,223 of record NW_027471105.1, read on the forward strand.
AAAGAGTCCTCGAGCGCTGCTTGACGTTGCGCCGGGCGAAGTCACCGGGCTGAACCGAACGGTAAATATTGAGTTTGCGTCGGGCCGGACGCGACCGCGATCTCGCGTCGCCGTAATATTCTCGATCGAACGTTGTCATTGGTTCGATGCCGCGGTCTCCGTGCGCGCCGAGGCGGAACGAATCGCAAACGGGATAGCCGGTGACGCGGGGCGGTAGTCGCGGGAAATAATGGCACCGACGCGTCGTTATTCCAGAGATTAATTTGGAATACGATATACGGCCGATTTGGAAGAAAAACATTCGGCTATCGAGCCGTCGGTGAAATATTTCCCGTTATTTTTCCACCTGCTCCTGCCCCCCGGTCGCGTAATTTCCCACCGCCTCGTTCCCTATGACAGGGCTGACCTTCGCGTCGACCGAATCGGCGAAATCCAACGAGCGAGATCGTTATCCCGGATAAACGATTGCCGGCGTGGAATCTCGGCCAGCGAGCGTACTCGCGAGCGGAAGAAACGGTGCGGCCACCGGGCCGGTCTATCGGAACGCTTTATGCGAGGGTAAAGCCCGTAAAAGGTGCCCTTTGCTCGCGGTTGCGCACACCCACGGTCCTCGCGTATACCTTATAAGCGGCGCAGGAGCGGAGAAGCGCGAAGGAGAAGCTCGCGGCAGGACCAAGGTCCGAAGGAGACGGACGCGGAACCAGGCAGGAAGCGGAAAACACGGCCAGCCATTGTCGTAGAGGGCCGAGGAAGACCATAATCTGAAACTCGCCGGACCATTCACCTTTCCGGAAACCTTACGTAAATACTTTGTTATTTATGAAAGGATTACCGGAGGCCACCCTATTCCGTAATAAATACGACTTTCTCGTTCCCCGGGGACCTTCGTGCCGAGGGATTTTCCGGCGTATTCGTCCATCGACGAAGCGGACCCCGCTCGTCCTCGCGAGGAGATAAGGTCTATCCGACGCCGATCCAAGTCCAGCTATCCAGCGCCACGTACGACCGCTTTCTTTCTGCGATAACTCGCGCGCCACGCATTCGTATTCCGAGCTCTCCTCTTCGGGTTCCGAATCGGCGTTCGCGAAGGAATTAAAGCGGTCGCGTACGCGAGGACACGCACTGGCAGACCGTGAGACGCTTATCCGCCGCGGACAGCTCGGTTTTTGTCGCGTCTGCTCGAGTTCGGAGAAGGCAGCGCGGCTGAATTACCGCCGCTGGACCACGCGCGTGATTTATATAACGGAAGACGCGGTGGACGCGATGAAACGCTAACCGCGTGCTCGTGAGAGGTACGCGCGGCGTTTCACGCTGAAATCGCCGCGAGTCGCGAAGCACCTGTCCTATAAATTCGGTGTCATTAGATCCTCTAAATATCACCCGGACTCTCCGAGAATTCACCTCGAACCCTATTATTTTTTACGACCGTTATTATCCCTGGAATAACCTCGATCGTTCGCCAGGGTCTACCTTCTCTCTTTCAATCCCTCTCCTCTCTCTCGGAAGGTCCGCCGAAATCACGAGGTCGGAGAGGTTTCTACGCGACTCGTGCGTCTCCCTTTCGACTCTTCCGATCGATCCCGCGCGCTCCACGGGAAATTCTAGCTCGGAGAGTATCGCGAAATTTTCGCCATCTCGCGCGGAATCCCGGAGAAAGATTGTTCGGACGAGTAGAGCGCGGCTCGGAGCGATCGGGTTCGATCGATCCTCGATTTCCCGATCTTCGACGCAAACGGAACGGACGCGTGGCCCTGCCGCGGAGAACGAAAGTTTCCTCGTTCTCGTTGTATCTGGCGCATCGTTCGCGTTCTCTCGAACTAGCCGCGAACAATGGATCCGTCATTTCCAGGTCGGCAGATCCTACTCATCCTACTCATTACCCGAAGCAGCTCGAAAACCCGAGCGACGGCTTTGTTCGCGTTTAAAATAATGCCGCGTCCCGGCCCACCGCCGACCGCGTTTGCCGAGTAATTATAAATTTTCCCCGAGATCCCGGCCGTTTCTGTTTCTCTCCTCGAAGGACACCGCGAGATCATCTTCGCCTCGGCGTTCGGCCCAAGCGGAACGTCTCTCCTTCCTACGAAAGATCGGGAGCCTCGTGGTCGATTGCGAGTCTGCTAATTTTCTCGCAGCGGCGCGTGTTTAATTAAATCATGGCTAATACCGTGCCGAACCGCGATCGTCGGAGGGCATCGCGAGCGGTACACAGAGCGGGAGAGGAGGCAGGATAATAAAAGGAATCGTCGTCGTTTCTGGCGCACGTGCGGGTACGAATACACGAGTCGAGCCCTCTATCCGGAACCCCCGTGTCTCTGCTCTCTCGCTGTGTTTCTTCGCTGTCTGCCGGCGGAACGTGCGGGCCGCTGCGACCGAGCGGGTATACACACACGGTGAACGATAATGCCAGCACTCGACCGGGAAGCACGTTCCCGAGTTCCTGCTGGCCAGATATTTCTAATTTTCTTCCTGGTCATTGGCGAGCCGGAGGACGGCTGGCCGCGCGTGCACGTGCGACTACGCTCCGTCCCTCCCCGACAATCTCCCACCGAGGACACTCCGTTATGATGCTCTTCTCCTCTCCTCTCCGACGGTCCTTCACGGCTCGCTACGTTATTCGGATACTCTCGCGACCCGCGCCGCTATTCCCGGTACAACCTCTTCACCGGTTCGTGGAAAACCACGGAGAACCACGAGGCTCCTGTACGCGGCATCGAGTGCTCTCGAGGACGCTTAATAGCTCGCGAATAGACGCCCAGACGCGTATCGCGTTTTCTATTCGGCACAATGCAACCATTCACGAGGTGCCGCGTTTTCCGCGTATCGGCCGGGAACGCTCGTCAAATGAACGAGTACGAACGATATTAACCGTTCCGATACCCCGAATAACCATATATACGTTATTATATATTCTCGGTAAATGTCGCAGTTGTCGAAAACGTACCGTGGAAGCAGCGAAAATTACCATCTATCGCGTGTTATTCACCCTCCTACCTCGCGATCCGAGTTCCGGTGGCGCGCGTCGTAATCAGCAGCGCAGTAGGTCGCCGGTTGAGCCATCGCGTCCGGACTCCACGGAGAATAACACGGAACTGACGAGTCGAGACTCGACGAGACAATAACATCGACGGAAGCTAACCGCGAGCTCGGCCCGTGTTTACGTTCGGGCCCGCCCGAGGTCTACGGATTATCGAGTCGCGCTCGTGTTTTGGTCGTATTCCTTCCTTGTTACTAGTCGCGCGCGCGTCGTGAACGAAGGAAAGGGGTATGGACTAACGGATATAAATTCGGCAATTTGTGAAAACGCACAGGTTCGTTCCCTTTTTAATTACTCGAATGAGAAACTCGAGGAGCGACGCTTAATTACCGCGCGAAATCGTCCATCATCCGGCACAGTTCGTCAAACCTCGCGAAACTTGGGAAATTACGCGTTTTGCCTGGCGTCTCCGGAAGACTTGGCAGTTTTTCGTCGCGTCGTCCCTCGGAAGCGTCGTAATCGATCGGCCACGCGTTAAACACCCCCTGGAGTTCTTCGGGCCGCTAATTACCCGACTGTCTCCGGCAGCTGCGGTTCAAGAAGCGAGCGGTCAGGGAACTGCGCGCGGAAAGTTGCCAGCGTTGACGGGAACAGGTGTCGGCTGCACGAATTTCGACCGAGAAGCGACCACCGGCCAGGTCGACACTCTTCTCCGCCGTGTGCTAATGAGATGCATCGATAACATCCTGTTCTCGTTAGCTGAGCCAGGAGAAAGGCCCGTCTCGGTGGCGGGCCGGGGACGGAAAACTCTCGTAACCCGTAACGGCGCTTCCGTCAGAAGTCCCAGGCGTGTTTCGTATTCCACGCGCTGCGTACGCGTTATCGCCGGTTCAGATTCGAGATTGTACGAATTGGTTCAACCGGTCCTGAGTCGCCGGTTCCTGGAAACGGTTCTCGTTTATCCTGTCCCCATCTCGTTTCCTTCGTAATCCGCAGTCGGACCGCGCGGCAATTGTTCGGGACGCGTTGCGTGCGATAATTCCTGCGGTTCCGCAAGATCCCGGGGCATGATCTCGGTCGGAACTGAAAGAGGAAACGCGAGGATACTGGCCGGCGTCGTTAACGCGTCGCGTACGGCTAACGAGACGCCTGTTATTCCTGGTCGGATCGCGAAATTGCATCCTTGTAACCGGGGCTAGACACGGTGTAGGAGCCTCGAGTTTCTTCGACGCGAGCGTCGCTATGCCCACGAGTAGAGGAGGAAAATCTCGGAATCGATGGCGCGAGGATCGCGTGGCGCGAATTCTTTCCAGTTTGCCGGAGCGTCGTGCTAGTTTTGAAGCGGACGAGAAGGCTCGGCTGCGTCGCGGCGCGGCGAGGTAGCAGAGGGTAAGGAAGTCTCTTCGGAACCGGTCCGGATTTTATTTCGTGCGCGTTTGTCTTCCGCTCGGATTACTCTCGCGGCCATAAGCGGAAGATAAGATACGTGGAGGATACCTACGTAAGGACCCCGTGACATATGGCGGGCGTACTAGAGTCGTGTCTCACTTTTACCCGCTCTCCTCTCGGTCCGACCGTTAGCTCTGCTCTCTCTCCTTGTTTCTCATCGACCAGTGGACGCGTTCGTCCTCTCGTTACTCGAACCTCCTTCCGTCGTCGACTGGTCGTGCTCAGGATCGGAAGGAAGTTCACGCGGATACGCCGATCCCTTTCAGGAAGGATGCTCCGAGCGGTCCGAACATTGACCAGCCAGCTAGCAAGAGCACGCTCGATTAACAACCGACAGATTTAATCGATGAGATTTCCCGTTTCCAGCAACTTCCGCGCGTTTCGTGTTTCCTACCTTCCACTCTCCGCTTATTCTTTCCACCGGCTTCCGTTCTCTCGCCCAGTTTCGGCAGACGCCTTCCGCTCGCTTCTTCCTTCGACTTTCGACAGGTATTCCGCCGTTATATACCTTCCTCGGAAAACGTTGGAATTCCTCTACTTTCAGACGAATTCCGACGATAGGCCGATCCCGTCACGCGAGAGACAGAGGATTCGCGAGTCGGTTATATCCTAAGAGAGTCGCGCGATGATTCGTTCTCGGAGTGACACGCGTTTTCTCTCGCCAACTCGATCCATTCTTCCTTCTCCTGTCTCGCTTTCCTCGATTCTCGCGTCGCGATGGTACGATTCGATCGAAATCGTCGCATCCAGCGTCGCAGTCAAATTTTCGGTAAGTCGCGTCACGCGGCAACGAGCAAAGCAGCGTGCCCCGCAATCTCGGTATTATTTTCCCCCGAATTCCGCATGGAAAGTACCCATTTCTATCCCAGCGAGTTCTCTCGCGCCGACGATAAGTAATTCGCCTCTACCTATCAAGATCACCGGCGCGATATTTTCGAAAAGAATGAAACTCGGTTACGAGGCTGTCGCCGTATTTTCGCGCGTCTTCCCCGGAGAGAGTCGATTTCTTCGGTCGAGAATAAAAAGCAAAAAGGAAGGGTAAAAAATGGGGAGCGGAGTTGAAAGAAGCCAGTAGCGAAGAGCGGACTCGTTACCGGGATAGGCGTGGTCAGGAACGGGTTACGATTCGACGAAGGTAGGAGAGAATTCTAGTTTCCAGGTCCGTGCTGACCCGACCGGGACCGTGACCGATGGTTTTCGTGACGAGGTGAAAATCAGCCGGTTCCCATAACGCGATAATGACATTATCGGCCGGCGTGGCTCGGGGCCAGCCGTAATTTGTCGGGGTGTATCTCGGATCGAAGCAACCGATCGGTTCTCCGAACAGGCGGAGAAAGTATATCGGAAGCGAGATGCCGGAGATAAAGGAGGCGAGAAGTTCTCCTTTCTCTGTCCTCGCGATGACGCGGCGGCCAGGAGGGAAAAATTTTAATGGGATTCTCGAGGGTGGTGGCTGTCCGAGCGCGTAAAGGATGCGATATCTCTCGCAACGATCTCCGGTTAACCCACGGTCGTCGTGAAAACGCGTCCCGCTTTGTTTTCCGAGGGAAAGAGCATTCCCGAGTGTTCGGCAGCGACGCACCGCGAGGAATCGGGATTCGGAGAACGGTGGGCGCTGGGCGTCGTGTCTCGGCGTACGAGCGTCGTCCGGCTGGTCCTTTGTCCTCGCGAAGTTGCAATTTGCGGGATGTAATAAACACAGGTATGCGAGATGCTGCCTGTTTGGCGAATTTTTTTACGCGGACTCATACCGCGGCGAAAAACAGGGGTGGAAAAAGACGGTGGGAAAAAACGGCGCGGCGAAATTAGCGTACTTTCGGGCGAAAAACTCGCGAGGGCGAGAGAGAAAGGGGAGCGCGGGGGTCGGGGGTTTACTTTCGCGAATTGCCCTCGACAACAAACTTTCGGGGAGTATTAATTCCATCAGGAGCGTTTGTACACCGAACCTCGAGGTTCCGGTCGTCGAAGGAAAAATTCGCGCGGATAACACGGTCCGAGTTTCGTGTCCGGGAAACCAGGCTAGTCCCGGGCGAAATACAATAATAACGGCCGCCGGTAATTGGAATTCCGGCATGGACGTTTCCGCGGCAGAAATAATATTTCTTTCCGGCGTTGTAATTCGTTACAGCCGCGGGGGCCGCGGCGTTATCTTCGTTTGCATGGAGGGAGGCACGTAAAAAAGGAATTAGAATCCGCGGAGAGGTCTAGTTTGAAAGCGGCCGTGTGCAGGGTAGAAAATAGAGAGGATAAACGGGACGAGAGTGGAGGAAGAAAAAAGGGGAGGGCAGAGAGAGAAAAAGAGAGGAGAAAGAGGTAGGAGCGTCGCGTAGGTCGGCACCGGGAGGAACGACCGGAACAAAAACGTAGCTTTTATTGGCCTTTGTCCGGAATTGGAACGCGAGGCGGCGTCGCGACGCTCGCACGTCGACTGAAGATAATCGGTTAATTAGACCCGATACCGATGCTCGTACGGCGTGGCGACGGGGCGGAATCGGTCGGGCGTTAAGCGGGCGTTCGACGAATGGTCGCGTTGCGTGAGTCTCGACGATAGACACACCCGGTTGGACCACGCGATGGGGAAGGTTTTTATCAGGCTGAAAGCGTGGAGTATCGGTGTCGCGTCTGCACCGGGACGGTGCTTTCCGTTTCCGAATCGGCCGTCTAGCCCGGTAATTACCGGTTTCGCGTGTTAACGTCTTCATGGAGAGCGTGGATAAGTGGGTTCCCCGGGGGCCGACCGGTTTGCCACATGGCACCGTTTCCGAAAATAAGACGTCGGGACGGTGGCCGAGCCGAGGGGAGCGCGCGTCACGCGGCGTCTTTATTAGAGCATTAGAGCACCGGCCCTCCGAATCGCCGATCGGAATAATTACACGCTCCGTTTCCCCTTCTATCCGACGGCTGATCGCGTTCTACCGGCTGCGCGGTCAATTAATAACCGGTGTCTGTTGCGCGATACGCGTTCCGTCCTACCGCGCCAATTTAATACGCTTTCGCGCCTGCCTCCGGGGATGGTATCACCGGCGATTACTCACGGCGACACGGCTCGGCGGAAGAACTTTTCGCGCCGCTGCCTCTGGCTTGGCTCACCTGAAAACAGAAACGGATCGCGACGTTACTCGTCGCGTTTAAACGATCGGGCAAAGTCTTCGCTCGCTTTACCTCTCGAGTACGTTTCTGTTTGGCCTGAAAGATTCACGGCCCTGGGAGACTCGGCGGCCCGGAAATGATCGTTCGACCGCGGCCAACGTAGTTCCCAACGAGTACTCGAGAGTTCCGCAGGCCGGAATATTAGAGGGAACGTTAGTTAATTCAACGCAGTCTGCGGGCGGTTCGCAGGCCACGCTCTCGTCGAGCGTGCGAGAGTTGGGCACACGGTAAACACGAACCGTGTGGTATATGGTTGTCGCGTGGCTCCGGGCCACGTCTATCTTTCAGTCAGTGACCCCGACCGGCCCGGCAACTCCGTCTTCTTCCAGGCGCGTTTATACCGCTACCATCGCCGCTACCATCGCCGCTACCATCGCCGCTACCACTTCGGCTACCATCTCGACTACCATCGTCGAAGCGATCCTCTCCGCGACCGGCCTGAAATCTCCTCTTCCGGACGAGGAAATTCCGCTTCGCGCTCACCGAGTCCGATCGTCAAAGGAGAGAGAGACGGGCAGGCATCGGGCAGGAAGGAGTAAAAACAAACGAGCCGGAGGAGACGTTGTATCGGCAGAGGTCTTTGCCGACCAGGGATCCTTTCATGGTCCACGAGACGCGAAGGGAAGTTTAAAGACGCGCGCTGAACAGCTTTGTCTCTCGGATTTTCTCTCCCCGGCGATCTTCCTCGGGCTCGACAGCGAATAACTTCGTAGTCGCGGAAAAGTTCGTTCTGGCGGAATCTCGACGAGGTATTAATAGAGTTATTCCTTAGCGTTTCGCGGTGCCTCGGTAGCCACTCCGCGCTAAACCCGCCGATAATTTCTATCGGTACGTCTATTTCTGGCGAACCGGTCGAGTGACCGAGGCGTAAATAAAACGCGCGTTTTTTGCGGTAGATATAATTTATCGCGGACGGTAAGAAACAGGCGAAACAGTCTGGAGATAACGACGAGAAAAATCGGTCTTCCTCGCTTGAATTTTAAACGAGGATCGAGAGAGCAACGCTCGATAGTTTCTTCCTCGCTTTGCGAGTTTTCCACGGACGCGTCTCTTGTTGCTCGCGTAACGTCTTCTCGCGCGTCGTAACGGGGAATGAATTTTTCGACCGATAAAACGACCGGTCCTGATAGACGAAGCGAGTGGAAGGATTTACCCCTGGGCACCGGAGAGACGGTCATCTCGCAATTCTCCGCGGCGCTATAAAAGTTCTCTCCGTTTACTCGAAAATCACGCATCGAGGAGAATTTCGTAGGGAAATTCCAAGAGGTCGCGGTACTCGATTCTCGATTAAACGAAGGAAACAGACGGACGCGAGGCTAAAATACGCGGACGGAGGCCGATGGGAAAAAAGCCTCTTATCGCGAGGAGAAAGTCGAAGTTATTCGCACCTCGAGGACTTTGCAGGTCTAATCTGCGACGCTGAGATGCAGCGACCGCTGCCACCTCGCCTATCCAACTTTCTCGCCGCTCGCCTTAGGCTTTAAAAATAAGAAGCGCGTTGGAAACGAAGGAAAATTCGCGTGGACGGTTCTAGTCGAGGAGTCTGTCCCTAATCGAACGAACGCGATTTAATTTCTACCCAGAGACGTCTCTCCCCTTGCCGCGTGGAATATTTCACCGCATTTCTCCGCGGAAGCTCCGAAACAAATTCTCCGGTCTGAATTACGTCCGTTCGATTACGTCCGAGGATTTTCCGCAGCGGCATCTGGTCTTCGGTTTTTCTCCGGTCGTCTCTCGTCGCAGACCGCTCCATCGCGTCGTCGGAATAAATCAAGGTATTATTCTTGCGTTGCCGGAGTACGCGCGGGGCTACGTTTCGCGACTAAATTTCGCTATAAATAACGCCAGCGACGTTTCCATCTCTCGAACTTAAGAAACTCGCCGCGCTCCACCGCGCTCCACCGCGTTGCGTCGCGCTGCGTCGCGCGCCAGCTTCCAATTTCCCGTCTAATCATTTTTTCCCCGACTCCGTCGCGATAAGCACAGGGGCACCGTGCTCCGCCTTGGCCACCCCTTTACCGCCGACTTCCTCGTCGTTATTTTTCTCCGTAAACCGGATTTCCGTTGGTAAACAGAAGCCACGGCGCTCCTATGGAAATCCGCTCGCCTTTATCTAGCCACGTATCTCGTATCGCGGAGAATATAGCGCGGCGGGAACGAATTCACGGCTACCAAGGATCCCGAGATCGCGTGATAACGAATTACGGATACTGGAGATTGCGCCGGGTGTTTTGAAAGGAAACCTCTTGGCTCGGCGCGCTGTGGTGCGCGCGCCTGCATCGCGCCCCGGGCTTGTTTGAAATTCCGCGGAGATATCGGTGTTACGGGCTTGTAATAACCCGGAGGACCAGTATTGTCGCGTACGTCGTCTCTACGTGGTCTCGGAATCGCGTCGCGACGCGCGCGGATTAGCCGCACCGGTCCCTCTTCGTCGGCCAAGTTCGCGGGGTGAACGGGTCCGCGGGATTATTCCGCGTCGCGAGTTTAATTCGTCCTCGAGAAGCGATTAATCGACCGGAACAGTTCGCGTCCCGTCTCTATCCCCTAAAGTCCACCGGGAATTATTCCCGAAACCTGGAGCTTCGTGTCCGATACCAGCGATGGCTTTGGTCACGCAACGAAGTTGCTCGTCGATTCGCAAGAAAATACGTCGCGAGTGGTAACCCAGAACCTCCATCACCGTCTTAATACCAACGTCTGCGCGGGAGTGAAACGAAATTTAATTCCCTCCCGAAGGACCGAAAAATCCCGGCGGTAATTAAGACGTCGCGCGCGATTGTTCGCTCCGGAGACGCTGGAGACCGAGATCAGAAGAGGAAGCGTTCCGCTCGGAGACACGAGAGCCCGTGGACACTCTTGGAGCCTGTCGAAGGTCGGAGGCGCGGAGCGAACATTAATTCCATTGTCCTCCCTCGGAACTGACCGGCGAGAACGTCGAGGGTCTTCTTTCCCGGGAACGAAGACGTACGCGCGCCTCGCGGCGAATATACGCGCGCCACCGGCGGACAGGCGGACCGACGGTGTACGTCTACGCGGACACGGCCGTACTCGCGCGATATTAGGCCGGTGTTTACATAGCCGGCGCATGCAACCATCGCGGAGCAACGACTCGCTCGAGGAGCGGACAGCGAGCATCCCCGTCGCGTCAGCGTCGCGGAACATTTCACTCCGGGAAACGAGACGGAGAATCGCCGGGACAATCGCGGCGGAACGGACGGTCGGTTAAAAATCCGGATTTTCGGGGAAATTTGATTAAACTCGCGGGTGGGTGTCCGTGGAGTCGGGACGTCTGGTACCTTAGCGGACGACAGCGTCTGGCCAAAGGAGAACAGGGGCGTCTGTCGCGGAAAGTACCGCGGCGCAAAGTGAAACTCCGGCGGAGACCGCTGCCCCATAGTCCTGTCTCGCTTACTTATGTATGAAAGCTACGTGGCCCCGCGTTCAGACCGACCCTCCTTCGATCCCGGCCCGCCGCGCTCGGCAAACTTCTACGTTATTCATACGCCACGGATGAACGATGAGTATCTGTCCGACGCGTCCACTTCTCGGCTGGTGCAGCGGAGAGGAAGGTCGTCGCTTGAACTTCGCGGCAACTTCACGGACTCGGCCTTGAGGCGCACCGAGACACACGTCGGTGTAAAACCTTCGAGGTACGCGCCAGCGTTTCGGAGCGGTGATCGGGGAATCGAGTTTCGACGAGGTCGAAAGGTAGTAGGCAAACGACGGAACACGCGCGCGGTCAACGTGCTCTGCATTTCGGCCGGGCCTCGCTCGTGGTCCGGCGAATTAACGAGAGCAAACAAACCGGTGAACCCGCGGAGTAAGCCGATCGATCGCGCCGCTCGGAGAAAAGTCGAGGCTGCTGGCACGCCGTGCGAAAAGCGGACACGATTCTCTTACTCGGAGAGAGAGAGAGAGAGAGAGAGAGAAAGAGTGGCGTTGTGGACGCGGAGGAACCGTGTGCGCCACAGTTAGCCGCAAAAGTGCATTAGCGCCGGTCGTCTGGCCAGGTTCGCGGAAGTAACGGTTCGCGATAACGTTTCCGAAGGGCTGGTGGATTTACGGAGAATCTGATGCGGCCGTGAAAACCTGGCGGTTGGACGTCGCCTAGATTGGGAAGAGCGAAAATTCCTCGCGAAAACGGCCGGCCTCGTTGGACCGACGCTGCTCGGATTGGAATATCGAATTCGGCGAGAGGAGGAGAGGGACCTGAGCGCGGGTCCGTGAAAAGAATAATCGGTCTAGACAACTAGCAGGAAACAGAGGCGGTCTGTGTAGCCGCGACGCCGCGAGGGAAGACAACGAGGCAGAAGCCAAATGCCGGCCGCGTTCACGGGGATGCTGGAATCGGACGGAGGAAGAAACCGAGGAAGAAACGGAGAAAGAGGAAGCGACAACGGTAGCGGCGTCGGCCGCGGCGGAAGAAGAAGAGGAAGAAGACGCAGAAGAAGAAGAAAGAGGAGGAGGAGGAAAAGAAGCAGCGGTGGATAAGCAGAGAGCAACGTTACTGCCGGACAGAGTGAATTATGGGACAATTAGTTCCGGCAGATATATAAGCCTCAGACACAGAACCGGCCGCTCTGTCTTCTTCCCTCCTTTCCTCGTCGACGATTTCGCCGGCTCGCGGACTGGCAAGAGGGTAGGTTGCTGGTCTTAAGGGACGCAGAGGGCAGCCCGGAGCTTTCGTTCGGTGTCCACGCGGACGGAAAGCTAAGAAGAGCGACTGGACGACTCATTAACCACCGTGCTCCGACGTTCTTTGTGTCTGCCTCCAGTCTCCCCGACCCTTCCCGCCTTTTCCACCTTCTTCCTACCCCTCCCGACCCCCAGTCCCGAGGATTCCGCTTAAGCCCGTTCGAATCGTCGGCTCCGAGCTCCCAGCTCGCGTTTCTCCTCGTTCTTTCAACCGCTTCGTTCCCTCGAACAACGCGAATCCAACACCGAGGGTTCCGAGGGTTCGTCGCGGCGCACCGCGTCCAACGAGATCGCCATTTTCCACCACGAGCGTTCCCCGTCTCACGGCGGGAAAAATCACCACCGATCGCCGGCGGAAATGTAAATATAGGCGCTGCCGTTTAACGAGCCGTGCACGCCGCCTCTGTTTCGGAAGAAAACTCGGAATGGCTAAATTTATGCGCGCAACTGGATTAAAGCCGATCGAATGTTTGCCCGAGCTTAATGGCGCGAGATCGCTTGCCGACATCTGGAAAGCGAGGCCTGGAGACCTCGCGGACGCGAGTGAACGAGTTGGCTCGGAATTTTTCCCCGACTATCGATTTTAATCCGGATTCGATGGCGCCGCGGCCAAGCTAGTTTCACAGGACAGCGATCCGTTCCATAAACCCGATCCAATCTTCCTCCGCGCGTTAATTTATCAGGAAGGAGAACGCGACGGGGACGGCTGCTCGTGTATCTGGCCCATAACGCCGCGGCAAGCCGGTATCACGCAAACGCGAGCCGAAACGAGGCTCGTTCCACGCAAAAACCATTCTCATATCCGTGGTCTGGGGCTCGGGATAGTCTCCGCTCGCTCTCCGCTCGCTCCCCGTGGTATTCCGGTTGCAATAAGAGAAAGGCGGACGCTCCTATAGCTCGTTAATAGGACGCACCTCCGCTTCAGGGTGGCTCCGGGCTTCCTGATTAATGGCCGTGCTAATCAAATAAACAATCCTACATCTGTCGACCGAATGTGTTACCAGGCTGCGGGTATATATCCCCGGCTCTCCCTAATTCTCCCTTCCTCGCGACCCGGTCGTGGCGAAGAAGCCACGGTTTGTTTTCGTCCCCCATCCAACGCGCCATTCGTCCTCGTCGAGTCCGCGCGATGGCGCGGCGGAAAGGAAGCGTTCGCGGGGAAAAACGCGTCGCGGGCCCCCGAGTGGCAATTAGAAGGATTAATGATTCCGTCGCGAGGTCGACGTCGCGTTCCACGCGGCTGTTCGACGTCTTCGTCGGCGTTTGTCATCTCGCGATGCCGCACCGAGGCAACGGCCATTGTCGCGATCGGACCACGCTCGCTACCGTTCATAAATCAACGTTCCTACCGTTTCACGGTCCACCTTCGCGACGACGTCGTTCTCCTCGTTCTAGAGAGGAACGAGGTTCCATCGGAACACGCGCCGGGAACTTCGCTCCCGAAGGCGTTTACACCGGTAGACTAGGTGCGGCAGTAATGGAGACGCCAGTTTCGTTCACCCTCTCGTCGATCAAACGACGCGAGAGCGTGGACCGTGTAGACCTCGTGTTCCTCGTCGGACAGCCGTCGGCCGAGTGGCAAGCGGCCATCGTTAAAGCGGCCGCGAGCTCTCACGGTTAGGCGACTCGGCCGAG